>NC_089590.1:5133419-5415694 GCF_019320115.1 Miscanthus floridulus | reverse complement strand
TCTGTTGGTGTAGTTAGTTTACAGTTATCTATGATGACAATAGATTCAGAAATTCAATTTAGAAAGCTTAGTATTTGTTAGCTTAATATTTGTAGGAATTTTTGTGGCAAATCGATGATAGCTTTAGTCATGAAATTTTTACAGTAGGTTCATTAGATTATTATGCACTCAATGTAATTTTTGTAGCCCTAGAGTAGGTTCATAAATAGAGTAGCTAGTACTCCCTGTTGAATCATATATAGAGTAAATCAGTATTAAGAGAAAGAATGCCATTAGTTGCCAAGATAATACATGGCATGTTTCATACTTGTTAGTGGTAACAATAGGTAACTTAGCATCTTAGTTGGTATAGCTAGCTTAGTAGCTTGATAGATGTGTTTTTATTTTAAGAGTTGTTGTTGCCATATTACTAAATGTTGCATCATCATTTCATGCATGTAGATCACGAGTTGGTAGAGTTTGTGCCTGTGGACGAACAGGACTATGAGGAGGTCATTGAGGAATACGAGGAGGAGATTCTCATATAGGAGGGAGCCTCGGAGCCGTTTGTTGCTGACTTTGTTGACCCACCGCCTGCCCAAGGCAAGCCTCGGTGCATAACCCCTATTTTTGAATGATTACTAATATATATATGATATGCATTTACGTTACAGGCATTTTATGAAAACTACATGCATAGATATATCTACCTATGAGTCCTACTAGTATAGGTCGAGTAGCTGCTATGCTCAGGGTACTGATAGCGTGAGTAACCTACGGTTACTCACAATAGGTGATAATTATGATCACTCATGATAAAGTGGTGGAAAGGAAAAATGGTGACCTGGGCAGGGATATGGTTTGGGTAATGGTGGGTGTAAGAGGTTGTGTCCTATGCGACCAACAGAGGCATAGCTTGGTTACACTTTTTCCCTGTCTATGTCGGTTAAGGACCGGCCATTGCATAAGTCTCGAGGTAAGTCACAGATTTATTATCCCGAGCACATACTTGGGTATGGGTGCAGGGAAGACTTGTTGCTCTCTTATCATGAGTTCTGGCTCTTTTTTGGACCAATTGATTGGAGGTGGGGATGGGAGTGGTCCTTGCACCGCACAAAGTCCGGGACTTAGGAGCGGGGGCTTAGAGTCCAAGTTTGGACGGGGACCTAGACCCCATGATAGTAGGGTGATGGGTTGGTCCGGCTTGTGCCTAGGGTACAAGCGGGGCATGTGTTTTCGGGGTACCCAGCTAGGGGCATTGATTCACAAATCGTCAGACAATCCAATACGGCTTGTTTTGGGTCTAGCACCGTAGTAAGAACTGAATGATGAAAGGAATGAAATGGAACTGATTGCTCAACTCTTGCTTAAAAGTAGTACAGGTGCTTACATAGAATGGCTAGATATTCAATTAATCATGGCTACTAATAATCACATAAATAAGGACTCACTATTAGTATTGCTTTCTGCAAAAAAAGAAACCAGCAAACCATAAAGCTTTGCTTATCCCTTGGAGTCAGGAAATTATTCCCATAAGTCGGATAAGTCTTGCGAGTACATTGTGTACTCAGGGTTTATTTACCCCTGTTGCAGGTAATGCTTGAGGAGTATCTATTGTGTGAAGGATTCTTCTGGTGGGCACAGACGGATCCTTGTTCATTATCGATAGATGTTTATTTTTAATTCCGCTGTTTAATATTCCGCACTCTGACTTTGAAAATGTAATAATGTAATTTTTAAGAACTCTGATGTATGAAATGGATTAAGTATTGTAACTCGTTCTCATTATTGAATCCTTGGGGAAAAATGTGGATCTTTCGGGCTCTCCCTTGGGGTGTGCCCGACGGAAACCGCCTGCTGTAGCTTGCTTACGGGGTGCTTAGTGTCTGGTGAAGACAAGGCCTCCGTAAGTGTGTTATTTGGGCGGTTTCTGCCATAGTTGGTATCAGAGCCAATAATGAGTTTACGAGTGTCATCACTCTTTTCTAAAACTTAAAATTTGACCAACAAAAGTTTTGCGAAAAGTAGGATGCGCTAAAATTATATAAATAAGTATAAGCCCTAGCAATATGGTCTATCTAGGATAGCGGTACTAGTTTTATCTAATCAGTTTTCTGCAGGTACACTGACTTACGTTGCGTAAGAAATCGCTTAGCATACGGAAAGTGAGTGTGCGATGTGCCAAAATTTTGCGAATGCCGCTATATTCCGGCTTGAGTGAGCGTACAGGCCAATACATGCATCATGATAATAGAATCTTGCTTAAACTAAAGTTCCCCCCTACACATATAATTTGGATTAGTAAATTGATAGGATAACTAAAAGAATGCTTTAATAAATGTCTTGTCATTTCTCTAATCCCTTGCTTCTGATCTGGAGGTTGTTCTAAAGTGGATTGGTTCCTATCTCTTATAGATGAATCTGAGGTCTGGACGCGGGAGCACCAGTGCTGGGGCGGGCCACGGTCTTGGCGAAGGCCAAGGCAAAAGTGGCCGGGCCAATGAGCATGGCGGGGAGAGCCATGAGGCTCCACTTCTGGCTCCTCCTCCTCCACCACCGCCACCTCCGATGACTCACGTGGAGATGATGGTGGAAATGATGGCTGCTCGCCATGAGTCAGCCCATGTCATGGAACTGCTGGCACAGGCTATCGGTGGCTTTGCCCGTGGAGGCCACGGGGGCAATGGTGGGAACAGGGATGGTGCCCGTGGTCCTAAAGGACCCTGATCATATCAAGATTTCCTCAAGACGCACCCACCCATGTTCACACCATCGGCTAAGCCCCTGGATGCGGAGCATTGGCTTTGCATTCTAGAGCAGAAGTTTCTGTTGCTCGCCATGACTGATGAGCAGAAGGTGTGCTTTGCAGCACAACAGTTGTTGGGGTTTGCGAGTGCATGGTGGGATACCTTCAATGCCATGCAATAGACAGATCACCGGGTGACCTGGTAGGAGTTCACTGCAGCATTCAGAGAATTTGATATTCCTGCTGGTGTTCTCAACAGGAAGCTGACTGAGTTCCTAGTCCTACGGCAAGGGAGTATGTCCATGATGGACTACGTCAATAAGTTCAATCACTTGTCCCAGTATGCGGGAACTCATGTGGATACAGATGAGAAGAAGAGGGACCGCTTCTATCATGGCCTGTCTTGCAGCCTTAGAAGGAATTGTATACTAGGAACTATCAGACCTTTGGGGCGATAATGAATGTTGCTATCACCATGGAGGGCTTGCAGTAGGATTCCTAGGTAGAATGGAAGTGGAAACAGGTGGCTACTGGGTCTTCTAGGCCACCCCCATACTCAAAAAGTATAGGTTGTCAGGCGGGTGCCCTATCAATCATCAGGCAGGCATTCGTTTCGACAGCCCCAATAGACTTTCTAGGCTTCCTTCCACTGTAGTACCATGCACCTACTCAGCAGGCTACCACATCAGCAGCCCCAAGGACAGCAGGTCCCACCTCGTCTGGGATAGGGAAACAAGCCGAGTGCTTGTTTCAAATGTGGCAAGGATGGCCACTATGCCCGAGAGTGTCCTCAAAACCAGCCAGCCTAGTCTGCCCAGCCATCGGCTAACTCCATGCTAGTCAAGCAGACAGTGATCAAGAAGAAAGTGCTCAGTCAGCCGATTGGGACAGGTGAATTTCACAGAGGCTGAGCAGATATTGCAAAATGAACCGGTGATGGCTGGTATGTTCACCATTGATTCCCATCTAGCTTATGTGTTGTTTGATTCTGGTGCATCACATTCATTTATGAGCATGGGATTTGTAGACCGGCACAATATATCCATTATGGCTATACCGTTTGCCTATAGAATCCATACTCCGGGTGCACAGATGTGCATCAATACTCGGACGGACATAGTGAGCTTAGTATTAGCCACTCACACTTACCGTCTCTAGTTCATGGTGCTGCCTGGGTAAGGCATTGATGCAATTCTTGGGATGAACTGGTTGTGGGTATATGGAGTAGTCTTGGATCTAAAGCAGAGTGTTGTGGAGTTACGGCTTCCTTCTTCTAAGGATAGGATGTCTCTTCTTGTACCCTCAAATCCAGTCTTACCTGTTGCTGCTCATGCTGAAGCCTCTCCTGATCTTGCCTCTATTCCTGGTAGTATGTGAGTTCCTCGGATGTCTTTCCTAAAGATCTACCTAGGTTGCCACCGGAAGAGAGAGGTGGACTTCTCCATTGAGTTAGAGCCTGGTACTGCTCCTATCTCCTGATGCCTGTACCGTATGGCTCTAAAGGAATTGGCTAAATGAAGAAGCAGTTGGAAGAGTTGCTAGAAAAGGACTTCATCCGTCCTAGCTCTTCACCTATGGGTTGTCCTAGCCATTTTTGTGAAAGAAGGATGGCACTCTTTGGATGTGTGTGGATTACCGCCCTCTTAATGCGGTAACCATTAAGAACAAGTATCCTTTACCCCTACATAGATACTTTGTTCAATCAACTAGCTGGTGCCAAGGTGTTCTCCAAGATTGACCTTCGTTCAGGCTATCATCAGATCAAGATTAGACCACAAGATATACCAAAGATAGCTTTTTTCTACTAGGTATGGGTTGTATGAGTACCTAGTAATGTCTTTTGGTCTCACCAACGCTCCTGCATTCTTCATGTACCTGATGAATTCAGTCTTTATGTCCGGAGCTGGACAAGTTTATTGTGGTATTCATTGATGATATCCTAATATATTCCAAGAACGATGAAGAGCATGCCCAACACCTTCGGATAGTACTGGCTCGATTGAGGGAACACAAGCTGTATGCTAAATTCAGCAAGTGTGAATTCTGGTTAGATCGAGTGTAGTTTTTGGGGCATGTTTTGACACCTGACTGGTATCTTCGTTGACCCCAGCAAGGTGCAAGATGTGCTGAATTGGAAGTCTCCCAAGTCTAGTGCACCAGATTCGTCAGTTCCTTGGTCTAGCTGGATACTATCGGCATTTCATTCTAGACTTCTCCAAGATAGCTCAACCGATGACCAAGCTGCTCTAAAAAGAAGCCAAGTTTGATTGGAGCCCAGCCTATGAAGAAGCCTTCCAAGCTTTGAAGACATTTCTGACCACTGCTCCTATGTTGGCCCAACCTAGATATTGACTAGACCTTTTGATGTATATTGTGATGCCTCAAAGATGGGGTTGGGATGTGTGCTTATGCAGGATGGGCGTGTGATAGCTTATGCTTCGCGCCAACTAAAAAAGCATGAAGTGAATTACCCCACTCATGATTTAGAGCTGGCTGCTGTGGTCCACGCTCTAAAAATTTGGAGGCACTACTTGTTGGGCAACAAAGTACACATCTTTACAGATCATAAGAGCCTCAAATATATTTTCACTCAGTCTGAGTTGAATATGAGGCAAAGGAGATGGTTGGAATTGATTAAGGATTATAACTTGGAGGTACATTACCACCCTAGGAAAGGCCAATGTGGTAGCTGATGCCTTGAGCCAAAAGTCATATCAGGTTGAAGAAACACCTTTGTCTCTCAACCATGCAGAGGTGCTGGCTCACATTGCCTTGACCTCAGAATTGCTAGAGCAGATTATTCTAGAGCAGAGGCAAGACACTTTAGAAATTCCTCCCATCAAGAAATTGATTGCCAAAGGGCGTGGTCCTCACTTTAGTATTGATGAGCAAGGAGTAGTGAGATACAAAGACAGATTGGTGGTTCCATCAAATGAGGAGCTGAGAAGGAAGATTTTGAATGAAGCCCATCATTCAAAGCTTGTCTATCCATCCTGGCAGCAACAAGATGTATCATGATTTGTGCCACTTGTACTGGTGGTCCAACATGAAGCAGGACATCACCTAGTACGTCGCGGAGTGCGACACTTGTGGGAGAGTTAAAGCAGATCATATGCGTACTCTAGGATATTTGCAGCCCTTGCCCATTCCTATTTGGAAATGGGAAGATATCTCTATGGACTTTGTGGTGGGTTTGCCCTACACATCCAAGGGCTATGATTCTATTTGGGTCATTGTGGACCGCCTCACTAAGTCTGCTCATTTTATCCGAGTGGACACTAAATATACAGCCAAGAAGTATGCTGAGATATATTTTGATCGGATTGTGACCCTACACGGAGTTCCCCTTACTATCATCTCTGATAGAGGGTCAGTTTTTGTCTCTCATTTCTGGGAGCAACTACAAGCAATGTCTCGGTACTCGTCTCCTCAGAAGCTCAGCATATCATCCACAAACTGATGGCCAAACTAGAAAGGGTGAACTAGAGTGCTCGAGGATATGTTGAGAGCTTGTGCCATTTCTTTTCCTGAGAAGTGTGATGGATGCCTGAAGTTAGCTGAATTTTCTTACAATAATAGCTACCAAGAGAGTATTCGTATGGCACCATTTGAAGCTCTGTATGGAAGAAAGTGTAGGACACCACTTAACTGGGTTGAAGTGGGAGACCGTGGATATTTTGGGCCTGATTTCATCAAAGAGGCTCGAGAGCAAGTAAGCATTATTTAGAGTCACTTGAAGGCAGCTCAGAGCCGACAGAAAGCTTATACGGACAAGCGAAGAAGGCCCTTGCAGTTTGTAGTTGGGGATTATGTATATCTCAAGGTGTCTCCTATGAGAGGGGTGCATCGGTTTGGTATCCATGGCAAGCTAGCCCCTCGATATGTGGGTCCTTACAAGGTGTTGGCACAGTGTGGCCCAGTTGCTTATCGTCTCCAGCTTCTCGATATTTTATCGGCGGTGCATGATGTGTTTCACGTCTCATAGTTGAAGAAATGTTTGCGGGTTCCTGATGAAGCTATGAGAAATTGAAGGACTTCCACTCTAGCCTGATTTGACTTATATTGAGCACCCTGTCAAAATCCTGGATGAAAAGGAAAGAGTGACAAGGAACAGCGTAGTGAAGTTCTACAAGGTGTAGTGGCAAAACCACTCTGAGGATGAGGCCATATGGGAACAAGAGAGCTATATATTGAAGCATTACCCCCATCTTCTCTCTGGTTCTAGATAGGTAGTGGTTTACATTGAAATGTATTTCCTATCTCCGTTCCCACACTAGGCACATGAAATCTCGGGTCGAGATTTTGTTTTAGGGGGTAGATTTGTAACACCCTCGGTGTTACACTAGTACAGTCTTTTGCTAAAACACTGCATGAGCATCATACTTATGTGTAAATATATGAAATATAATGTGTAAATCAATTTCTGGGACTCGAAATGTTCATCGGAAACACGAAACGAATGTTATAGTTCATGTCGCGTTCATGTCACTTAGGGTTCTAAATGAATTTTTATTGAACGAAAATACTATAGAACGCATATACCAAACTTTAATAAAGTTTGTAGTGTAAGCTTTGTAGGTGGTGGTGAAATACTCATGGTCGAGAACAAGATTCGTTAGATAGCTTACTTAATAGCTTGGAAATCGCATTCGACGCGAAACTAGTTTAAGACTTAGCCGAAATACCTAAGTCGGACAACACTTTGACGAGGCTAGGTTTGGGAATTTTTGTAGGCGAATTGGATTAATAAGTAGTGTAATTTTATGGTTGGTTTTAGTAGTTGGACATACCATCTCGAGCGTAAAATAGGTGGTTTAGCAATTGGATCATCGGGTTGAATTTTTGGTGTGCTTTAAAAACCGTGCATGGCACATTACCATCGGTTGCTGCGTTGGACGTGGTCACCCTCTGCTTCGGCTCGGCGCGCTGCACTGGTTTGCCGACGCGCACGTGCACGCATGCCGCACGCATGCCAACGTGCTGGCCGAGCATGCCGCTGGCTCTGCGCTGCGGTCCACTGCCCTCGTTGTCGTGCCCTGGTACGCGCTCACACTCGTGCTCACGCTCACGCACGCACGCGTGCCACGTTGGTGGGCCCGACCGACCTAGCCGCTCTATCTCCGTTGTCGACGTCGCCGACACTCACGCGTGCCTTTGCATCGTGTTGTCATGTCACTTGCATCGCGATGTCGCTGCCACTGCGCGCGCCCGCTGTGCCGTCGCATGGCATGTCCGTCGTTGTCTTGTGAGTCATGGCGCTGCGGTCGCACGTTCTCATGTCGGACTCGTACGCGCACGTGGAGCTTTCACCCATCGCACTGCCGTCCTCTCCCTTTTAGTGACCGCGCCATGTCACGCTCTCCGTC
The DNA here is from genome assembly GCF_019320115.1 of Miscanthus floridulus. Classification (NCBI taxonomy): domain Eukaryota; kingdom Viridiplantae; phylum Streptophyta; class Magnoliopsida; order Poales; family Poaceae; genus Miscanthus; species Miscanthus floridulus. Next base: position 5,407,603 of record NC_089590.1, on the reverse strand, counting down.
ACATAGCCTTGAATGGCGTCGCGCCGGCCGGCCGAGGCATGCCAAGGCCAACCTGCAGAGCTAGCCCCATCCTTGTAATTGCGCATGTCTGGAGGTCGAGTTGGAGTCCAGCTTCACACCAAGCTTGCCACTATTGCAGTCGTACGGTGTCGGGGCTTCAATTGGAGGCCCCCCCCCGCCATCGATCCCCTTAAGTCCGAACGCCGTTGTCCATCTAATTGGCCTTGCATAGTACACATCCGTCCAATTAACCATGCACCCAACTAGCCCTGGTAGTTAGCTCACGATTGGAGTCGACCCGATGAGCTTTCATCCTCGAGTGAGGTAAGCATTCTCCTCACGTCGGTCCACCATGGCTGTCGAGGCGGGTGCTTGGACAAGGCATCATTCCTTGATCCTTTATCTCAATTGAGCGGTGCAATTGCGTCTCCTTGAATTGGTTGACTCGCCCGTGCAGTGATTTCGCCGATGGAGCAGTAGGTCTCCGGGAACGCCTTAGCCACGTTCGGCGTGAACCGGAGCAACCCCACGCACGTGGCCAACCACCTTGCTGAGCCTCGCGACTTTGTCCAGTCTGTCCGTCATGTCTCTGGTGAGGCCCTCCTATTCCTAGGGTAGATGGCTGAGTCGATTAAGGCCGAGGCTCGCTGGAGCGCGTGGCCACCGCCGGTGGACGCGGTGTTGCTGCTATGTCTATGGCCGGTTTGATTGGGAGTAGAACCGGTACATCTAGGACCTCTAGAATGTTATCAATACTCTAGGCATGTGAATTATAGGTAGTGAGGGTAATGCTGGGCTAGACGAATTCACCGACACCAGTGCTGCCACGAAAAGACGCCGCCGCGGCGCATGGCCACATCTACACGTTGCACCGTTTTTAGTGTTTGATACCTTGATCGATTGTGCTTCGCTCGTAGAGTGCTAGGGAGGTGATGGTTGAGGCCGGGGAGGTCCGTGCTCGCCGGCGTTAGGCCGGAGGGGACGCGACCTTTGTTAAGTTCCAGCCAGGGACTTTGAAACATGAATTCAAAGCAAGCCGGGGGGTGTTAGTGAGAGCATTGGTGAGAGAGGGAAATAGTTGAAGGGATTGTAGGTTCATTTAGTTGAAAGCTAGGGTCTCTTTTGCATAATCATCGGCTCACACGTGGGTCTCCCTGTGTTGGGCCGCTGTCGCGCGTGGGCTGCACTGGTGTGTTGCGTGTGTTCGTGCGCGGGGCGCTGGGGTGGGACGAGCCGCTCGCTCGCGGGCCTTGCTGGGGAATTTGGTTTTTTTAATTTCTAGTGAAATTGGGAATGTTCATTCAATTTAGTTTTGAGCTGAACTTTAAAAAATAATAGTAAATTCTATAGATGTCCAAAAATAGTGAAACAAAATCTGTTAGGTTCACAAAAATGTTATCTATCTATTGGTGTAGTTAGTTTATAGTAATCTGTGATGACAATAGATTCATAAATTCAATTTAGAAAGCTTAGTATTAGTTAGCTTAATATTTGTAGGAATTTTTGTGGCAAATCAATGATAGCTTTAGTCAATAAATTTTTACAGTAGGCTCATTAGCATTATTATGCACTCACTGTAATTTTTATAGCCCTAGAGTAGGTTGATAAATAGAGTAGCTAGTACTCGCTGTTGAATCATATATAGAGTAAATCGGTATTAAGAGAAAGAATGACGTTAGTTGCCAAGATAATACATGGCATGTTTCATACTTGTTAGTGGTAAACAATAGATAACTTAGCATCTTAGTCGGTAGAACTAGCCTTAGGTAGCTTGATAGATGTATTTTTATTTTAAGAGTTGTTGATGCCATATTACTAAATGTTGCATCATCATTTCATGCATGTAGATCATGAGTTGGTAGAGTTCGTGCCTGCGGACAAACAGGACTACTGAGGAGGTCACTGAGGAATATGAGGAGGAGATTCTCATGCAGGAGGGAGCCCTGGAGCCATTCATTGCTGACTTTGTTGACCCCAGCGCCTGCCTAAGGCAAGCCTCTGATGCATAACCCCTATTTTTGAATGATTACTGAATATATATATGATGTGCATTTACGTTATAGACATTTTATAAAAACTATATGCATAGATATATCTACCTATGAGTCGTACTAGTATAGGTCGAGTAGCTGCTATGCTCAGGGTATCGGTAGCGTGAGTAACCTACCGTTACTCACAATAGGTGATAATTATGATCACTCATGATAAAGTGGTGGAAAAGAAAAATGGTGACTGGGCGGGAATATGGTTTGGGTACTGGTGGGTATAAGAGGTTGTGTCCTGCAGCCAACAGGGCATAGCTTGGTTACACTCTTTCCCTGTCTATGTCGGTTAAGGACCGGCCGTTGCATAAGTCTCGAGGCAAGTCACAGATTTATTATCCCGAGCACATACTTGGGCATGGGCGCAGGGAAGACTTGTTGCTCTCTTATCGTGGGTTCCGGCTCTTTCTGGACCGACTGATTGGAGGCGGGGATGGTGGTGATCCTTGCACTGCACTAAGTCCGGGACTTAGGAGTGGGGGCTTGGAGTCCAAGTTTGGACGGGGACCTAGACCCCGTGACAGGAGGGTGATGGGTTGGTCCTGCTTGTGCCTAGGGTACAAGCGGAGCGTGCGTTTTTGGGGTACCCAGCTGAGGGCATTGATTCGCGAATCACCGGGCAATCCGGTACAGCTTATTTTGGGTCTAGCACCGTAGTAAGAACTGAAAGATGAAAGGAATGAAATGGAACTGATTGATCAACTCTTGCTTGAAAGTAGTACAGGTGCTTACATAGAATGGCTAGATATTCAATTAATCATGGCTACTAATAATAATATAAATAAGGACTCACTATTAGTATTGCTTTCTGCAAAAAAAGAAACCAGCAAACCATAAAGCTTTGCATATCCCTTGGAGTCAGGAAATTATTCACACTAGTCGGATAAGTCTTGCGAGTACATTGTGTACTCAGTGTTTATTTACCCCTATTGCAGATAATGCTTGAGGAGTATCGTTGTGTGAAGGATTCTTCTGGTGGGCACAGACGGATCCTTGTTTATTATCGATAGATGTTTATTTTTAATTCCGCTGTTTAATATTCCGCACTCTGACTTTGGAAATGTAATAATGTAATTTTTAAGAACTCTGGATGTATGAAATGGATTAAGTATTGTAACTCGTTCTCATTATTGGTTCCTTGGGAAAAATGTGGATCTTTCAGGCTCTCCCTTGGAATGTGCCCGACGGATACCGCCCGCTCTAGCTTACTTTCGGGGTACTTAGTATCTGGTGGAAGACGAGTGCCTCCGTAAGTGTGTTATTTTGGACGATTCTGCCACATTGGCTTATTGGGCGGTGTAGGCTTTGGGGGCATTTTTTGAGGCAGAATTAGTTGTTTGGCCACATATCCTATATATGGTAGCGGCACATTAATAGTGTCGCCTCTAAAAACAAATCAAGAGTGTCCTAAAATCAATTTTGTGGTAGTGATAGCTAAAAGATTTCTAACTTTGATGGTGATCGCGATAGCTTGCACAATGCAGTTTTTGATTTTACAAAAGATAATCTTGCATTGTATTATAGAATAAGTCGGTAAGTTTGTAGTTATAATTTCTGTTGTTCAGACTACAACCAACAAAAAATGTTGCTACGGTACCTCTTTGCGCATGATGTTCTTAGATTTGGTCCAAACTAACCGGTTCACTCTTGAAATTTAGTGCTCTGTTTGTCACAATTTACTATGTCGTACTCCCTCCAATCTAAAACGTTGGTTGTTTTAGATTTGTTTCCTTAGGTTGAGCCGACATCTTTAGCCTTAGCTAAATTTGTAAAAAAAGATATTAGTATGTACAATTAATACAAATAAATTATGGCATAATTAATTGTAGATTTTACGAAATTATATAGTTTGATGTAATAAATGTTTTTATCTCTTTTTTTTAAATATTGGCCCAATCGAATTAAAGCTAAATTAGTTTAGCTTAGGACAAAGCTTAAACGGCCTTCATTCATTCATTCCGAAAACAGAGGGAGGGAGTACATAGACCGTGGATGACACTTGTAGCAAATGGAATAACAGAGGGATGGCGTTAGCGTGCGAAGTGCGCGTGGATTAACAAACCGCGCGGCGGGGGTTAATAACGAATCTAATAAAACTAATAGTAAACGGGATCGCTCCGCATGCAGCGTCGTGGATCCATGGCCGCCAATGCTTGCAAACAATGGGCCGGCGGCGGGTGCGTGGCTCGCATGCAGCGGCACCAGCACCACCACCCTCCGCCCCGTCGTCCCACTGGCCACTGGCTACAGGGCATCCCTGCATGTGTAGTCAGTCAATCGCTCGAGCTAGCCACCCTCAGGCCTCAGGGCAGGGTCAGGAACTCAGGCCGGCCAGAATCGATTTTTCTCATTCCTCCTAGAACGAGAACAGGGGAATTTAAACCTCGAATTCCCTATATAAACCCCCCTAGTCTAACCCCCCAAACCACCAACACAACAACGAACATCTCCTCCGTTCTCCACCTCCAGCAGCAACAGCAACAAACAACACTTCCCCCTCCTTCTTCTTCTACCTCTAGCTCGAGCTCTCAGCAGCAGCAGCTACATACTCATCGATCACCACCACCACCACCTCAGCGTACATACACATACACATACACATACACACACACGCAGTAGCGCAGAAACAAAGCAACCCAACCATGGGTCTCCTTCCTACCGACCGCATGAACAGCCTCTCCTCCCCGCGCTGCGTGTGGGTGAACGGCCCCATCATCGTGGGCGCCGGTCCCTCGGGGCTCGCCGTGGCGGCGTGCCTGCGTGAGCAGGGCGTCCCCTACGTCATCCTGGAGCGAGCCGACTGCATTGCTTCTCTCTGGCAGAAGCGCACCTACGACCGCCTCAAGCTGCACCTGCCCAAGCAGTTCTGCGAGCTGCCGCGGATGCCGTTCCCGAACCACTACCCGGAGTACCCCACCCGCCGCCAGTTCATCGATTACCTCGAGGACTACGTGGCCAAGTTCGAGATCAAGCCCGAGTTCAGCAGCACCGTGCTGTCCGCGCGCTACGACGAGACGTCCGACTCTGGCGGATCGTCACCTCCGCGCCCAACAACGGCGGCGACATGGAGTACATCGGCCGCTGGCTCGTCGTCGCCACGGGCGAGAACGCCGAGACCGTCGTCCCGGACATCCCGGGGCTCGACGGATTCGACGGCAAGGTCACCCACGTCAGCGACTACAAGTCCGGCGAGGCGTACGCCGGCAAGCGCGTGCTCGTCGTGGGGTGCGGGAACTCGGGCATGGAGGTGTCGCTTGACCTCTCCGACCACGGCGCCCGCCCGGCTATGGTCGTGCGCGACGCCGTGCACGTCCTCCCCCGCGAGGTGCTCGGCAAGTCCACCTTCGAGCTCGCCGTGCTCCTCATGCGCTGGCTCCCGCTCTGGATCGTCGACAAGATCATGGTGCTCCTCGCCTGGCTCGTCCTCGGCAACCTCGCTAAGCTCGGCCACCGCCGCCCCGCCGCCGGCCCGCTCGAGCTCAAGGAGAAGTATGGCCGCACCCCCGTGCTCGACTACGGCGCGCTCGCCCGCGTCCGTGCCGGTGACATCGCCATCGTCCCTGCCGTCACACGTTTCGGCAAGGGCGGCCAGGTTGAGTTTGCCGACGGCCGCACGCTCAACTTCGACGCCGTCATCCTCGCCACAGGATACCGCAGCAACGTGCCACAGTGGCTCCAGGTAAATTCACACTTCAATAATTCAAATTCAAATACATGGCAGTGCCATTATACGTACTACTGTTCCATTGCAAGAACATTGATCTGGTCAATCCCCATCTCCAATTAATTATTTCAGGGCAACGATTTCTTCAACAAGGACGGATACCCCAAGACCGCCTTCCCCCACGGATGGAAGGGTCAGTCAGGGCTCTACGCTGTCGGTTTCACCCGGCGTGGTCTCTCCGGCGCCTCCGCCGACGCCATGCGCATTGCCAAGGACCTTGGCAACGTTTGGAGGGAGGAGACCAAGCCGACGAAGAGGGCCGGCGCCTGCCACAGGCGCTGCATCTCCGTCGTCTTCTAATCTGATCCATGGAGTCACCAGCGTGACGAAGGAAGCTAACTTACTGAAGCACACAGACAGAGACACATACAGTTGTTCGTTCATGGTGTTTTAGTTAGTCAGTCCAATCCCCTTGGTTTGTAGTTGATTTGTTCTTTAATTTGCCTGCCAAGTACATTACTAGTAGTAGTCGTTGATTAGGTTATACGGTAAAAACAGTGAGAGTGAGTTGAGTAAAAAAAAATGGAGCCCTCCCATAGATCAGTAGGGGAAGTGAGTGAGCCCTAGGGGATTTTTTACTGCAGCTATGGCCGCTAGCTTGGTGTATATAGTAGGAACCTGTTGATGGAAGAAGAGGCTCTTATTTTTCATTGACCTAGTAGCATGTTCATTTCTTTGTTCTAGCTATTGTATACACACCACCAGTGTAGTTATTCAACTACACTTTGTAGCCAGGTTTAGCAGTGTATGGTTAGTGATGAAGAGGTATCACCTCTTGTTATTTACCCTGTTTGCCATTATTAATTAATTAGTCTCCTCTGTGAATTCAAAGTTAATTAGCAAAGCAAAATGATGAAAGGAGATGTGAAGTGTCTCTTTCACAAATAATGCATCATTGAGATTCAGGGGGCCGGGCAGCAGGGCAGGGACACATGGTAGTGTGGCGTGGGCTGTGGAATTCCTGGCTCTTGTCCTCTGGCTGTCTCTTGCAGCACTGGATCTCTGCAGGGTCACTATTACCTGTGTTCCCAATTGGCTCCTGGTGCCATGGAAAGTTTACTGGTACAAATCAGATGAGATCTCTCTGCTGCTAGCTGCACCAGCAGCACCACGCCACTACCGGCCTCTGCCAGTCGGCAGGCCCAGCCGGCCGGCCAAGATTCCAGATTAGTACAAAGTCAACTTTCACAAACAGGAGACTAAATAGGGGTGTGTGAGTGAGTGTGGCTGTGGGGGGTTAGTAATTAACATGTACAAATTCAATCCTAATCAAATTTTTGGGACTAAACCAGCTTACAGTACCGATGAAATGGCCCAAATAAATGCTTGGTTACTTGATTTTTTCTCACAAATTCATAATTTAGTTGGTTAGATATGGAAATTAGGCAATCCGATTATTGCAGTACAGTTCATCGAATAATGCACACCAGCTTGCTGCTCCTAAAATAGTATTGTTAATGACCGGTGCCCTACGGACAGCTAATTTCAATGAGGACACCCAAGATTAACAAGTTGAATTATGCATGATCGCCCTTAGCTAGCTTTCCCTTTCGAACCGGGGGGGCAGAAATATCTCACTGCAAACATAAAAAGAACCAATGGTCCAAGATGGACCAGTTCATGTGATAAGAGCGCATCATCAGGTGGTCACCGAGGATCAAGCTGGATATGGTTGTATCCCAGGTAGCTCTGGTAGATGTAAAGCCCCCACGCACTTATTAGCGATGAATTGATGAGAAACAAAAGTGATACGATGAACAGCTAACCCTAACCCAGTACACAAGGGCGGCACATGTGGCTCCCCTTGGAGTAGTGGCCCCAGCAAATCACAGGCCATTTCAGATCCCCACATCACTATCACTATGAAGCAACAAGAATATTAGGTTTAAATAGGCATATATAATTAGGAATTCTATATTTTTCTGTGTTCAAAAAATCTGTTGGGTTTTTAACTGCTTGATATTAAAATCTATGGTCTATGTGAGAGTAACTGGCTTGAGTTTCCATTCATTGAACAAGTGTTTATAATACAAGTAACATGACTCTTCATATGCTAAGACCATTCACATTAATTCTAAGCCTATTCATATTCTAATACCCTCCCGCAGTATCAACCGGGAGAGGAGCGAACGTTGAGGCTGGAGTGGAAGTTGATGAAGACAGCCGTTGGCAATCCCTTGGTGAATATGCCGGCATATTGAAGAGACGTTGGAACATGAAGAAGCCGCACAGCTCCAAGTGACACACGCTATCGAACAAAATGGAGATCGATCTCCACATGCTTGGTTCTTTGGTGATGAGCTGGATTTGTGGACAAATACGCGGCACTGATGTTGTCATAATATACAAGAATAGCACGTGTTAAAGGACGGCGAAGCTCATCCAAGAGTTGATGAATCCAGCAAGCCTCACTCGCACCAGGCCCTGGCTCCTGTAGCAGATCAGCTCCAAGGGGTGCTGGGGCGCTAGGAGAACTGTGTGCCTCTGAAAGAAGCAGCCGCACCAGCGATGGCTGTGAAGGGCCAGCGGAGCTAGATGCTGCCATGGGAAAGACGCCAAGCACCACCTAATGAACATCTATGTCATTCAAAAAATCATAGGCACTCAAAGGTGCCAGTGAGTTGTGCGCAAAAGGAAATTGTTGTTCGTCAAACAACATGTGACGAGAGATGATGACACTGTTTGTAGAGGTCAAGGCAATGATAGCCTTGTGGTTCTCAGAGAAACCAATAAGGACGCATTCAGCAGAGCGTGGATCAAGTTTATAAGGCATGGTAGCTAAAAGGTTAGGATAACAACAACATCCGAAAACGCGAAGGTGATCATAAGTTGGAGGTGTGCCAAATAGAACTTGATGGGAAGTCTGATTTTGAAGAGTTTTAGTGGGGGTGTAGATTAAAAAGATGAGTGACAGTGTGAAGGGATTTAGCCCAGTATGCAGGCGGCATTGATGCTTGAAATAACAAGGTGCGAATGGTATTATTGATGGACCAAATGACTCGTTCGGCCTTGCTATTTTGCCGGGATGTATGGGGGCAAGAAAGACGAACATGAATGCCTTGTTCAAGAAAGAAGGTGCGAGCAGCATTGTTGTTGAATTCATGACCATTGTCGCTCTGAACAAATTGTATACGACAATTGAAATGAGTAAGCACATAGCTATGAAAGTTGCACAAACTGTTGAAGGTTTCAGATTTCAGTTTGAGAGGAAAAGTCCATAAATAATGTGTAAAATCATCAAACACACAAGGTAGTATTTAGAACCAGATATTCTCATAATTGGAGACATCCACAAGTCACACTAAATTAACTCAAAAGGTTTAGAAGGCCTTGACAAGGAATGAGAGAAGGGCAAGCGACTGTGATGACCCAGCTGACACGCATGGCACAAAAAGGTGTCATGATCACTACGAATAACAGAAATAAAATTATTTGATCTCAAGCGGGAGAGGACTTGGATGCCAGGATGTCCCAACCGCCGGTGCCAAGTGGTCTCCAGGGCAGCGAGTAGGACACTAGGATGGGAAGTGGATGTCAGAAGGAGTGGGTAAAGATCTTCAAAGCTATCACAATGGTGGAGCACTATCCTAGTTTAGAGATCCTTCACAGTTAAATCAAAGGGGTCAAATTCAACTGAACAAGAATTATCTTTGGTAAATTTATGAATGGAAATGAGATTAGCTATGAGGTAGGTTGAAACAAGGACATTGGAAAGGTGGAGAGGGCGGTTGGATTTAGGGAACAAAGTCTTACCAGAAAAAGTGATAGGTAAATGGGTACCATTACCAACAATGATGTTGGAATTGGAAGGAAGAGCGGAGTTAATGGAAGAGAGATTTCCAGATAATGAAGAAAGATGTGAGGACGCACCAGAGTCCATGCACCAAATAGCATCAGGTTGCTACAGTGCCATTGTGTTGAAGGCATTGGCCAGGGCGACCTGGTTCTAGGACACCATCGGATCAGTAGGGGCACCAACTGATGGATTGCCGTGGAAGATGTAGGTGCCGTAGGGGTAGCCAGGCTAAGGAGCGTCAACAAGATGCGCCTGAGCAGCCCCCGAAAACAATGGCGGTGGACGTGGTTGTTGCTGGAACATCCCTGAGCCTGGGCAAGCGCCCAAAATGTCTTGGCCAAGCATAGGCCACATCTGGAAGGAGTCACTCCATGGGTTGGACCATGGATGGGGAGCACGCTAGGTGTTGTGGCCCCTTCCCTTGCCCTTGCTGCGCCCCCAAGGACGAGAAGGAGGATGAGGCGCCGATGGTGTTGGAGGTGCAGCGAGTACCAGCAGCGCCGGCGCAGTAGTACAAGGATTTGCGGGGGCGCCTCTAGGTGCAGTGAAGGCAGTAGCTGAGCTGGACGCCAGGAGCTCGGAATCCTCCAGGGCAAGGTGTGACTGGGCCTTTGTTGACATTTCTTAGCGTCGCTACTAGAGATGCAATCTCTAGCAATGACGCTAGAAATGCTTATGGTATTTTTTAATGTGACTTAGGAAGATATGAAATTCTGCAAGCACACAGATATACCATTGAAGCATTTCACTAGGAGTATTCCTGGTATCGTTATTTATATTTTATCACTGGGAGGAGTGGTGGCTAAGAAGATATTGGTATATATATATATACTTATAATGGAATCATTAACTAAACACTTACTCTAAACAGGGGTAAGCCAAAAGATATATTAATGATAAGTGCATGGTAATGATAATAATCCAGAGCTTAAAATAGATACTCATAAATGTAGTATAGCTAGAGTAAGTAATAATACAAGAGAGAAAGATTACTGAGTCATTCTATATATCAAGTCTATGTATACAAAGGCATATATACTCTTCTATAGCATAATTAACTCTTGATCTATGCATAAGGGACATTTCTAAGGAAGAGCAAGAATAGAGCATGACTTTTTGCATAGCAACCGGGTCCTACTTGGCCTATAAACGGGAGGTGGACTACAAAGAACTTAATGAGGCTGTCACCCTCGCGATCTACCACACGATCTAGAATGTAAGGTGCATTCATAGGTAAACAACGTATAAGCACCACACTTACATAATGTCGACCACTTAACTCACTCGAGTACTGAGCTAATTGCTTTGCGATCCTATGAATAACCTTAGTGTCTACTATGACTATATCAAGCATGCTACCAAAGTAAACTAAGAACATGATAGATAGAAACATAATATAGATTAAGAATAAAGTCATGATCACAATATGAAATATAAAGGATACAATGGCTATACCAAGCCTCTAGATGATGAATCCAGAATCCTGAGCAGTAGCCCAACTCTACTTGGATCTTACTAGCTAGACTATACTAAGCTTTGAGGTATTGGAGATCTATCCTATTCTTCTCTGGTTGGTCTTCTTAGATGATTGTGATGGCTTATGATTGTCCTTCTAGATGAGGTAGGGGGTCCTTTTGTTGGGGGCACCAGGCATCCTGTGGGCCCATGAATTCATGGCATCGCTCCATCTGGGCTCTCAATTTGAACTGACCTTGATACACGGTGAAGATTGACCCTTAGAGGTAGTGGATAACCGACATTCAAAGCGAATGCTGAGTGGTGGGCCAGGGAGGCTGGCCGGCCTACAGGTGGGGCCGGTTAGCCCCACCCATTGTCCATTCGGGTTGATTTGCTGTGGTTTGTCTTGGACGGTGGATTGGGGGTCTTTTAAGTCGGTTTCTTTGCGGATGATCCTGATTTGCTCTGACGAATAGGTCCACTTAGCCTATTTCCTAAATAAATCCTCCTAAAAATATAGTTTCACCAAAACTTATGAAATTTGTCAATTTAAATCCTTAGACCTATGTTTGTGATCATATTCATTCATTTATACAAGTTATATTGATGGTATATGATGAGCGTTAACTACCGTCAATAGTCTCGAGGAACGAGGGCAGCTGAGTGGCTCATTGACGCCGTGGAGGAGGGCGAGCAGCAGCATGGGGTCACTGATGGATTGTTCCAAATCAAAAAGCCCATCAGTGAGGTCTTTGAGCCACTGAGCATACTCAAGCACTGGCAAATCACCCTAAGAACTTGGCCTCAAGAGTCATGGTGCTAGAAGCCTTGTTGAAGGAAGAGGTTGGCCGCCTTTGTCCATATGGCATGGGTAGAGGCGCCGCTCTCCATGATTAGACGCATCACATGAGGTGACGATGTGGAGTAGATTAGGGAGTAGATGGAGCAATCGATCGCCAACCATGAGGCATTGGGATCTATAGGTGTCAGTGTGGCATTGATGTGAGATAGCGCACCAAACTTGTCGATGAGGTGTTGGTATTTCTTACGTCACGAATAAATCTGTAAGAGTACAGATATCGCTGTAGCTTTCACCTAAGAGTATTCAAGGGTATCGAATCCATAGGGAACGTGTATACTCTTCTAGCTGGTTCATCCAAGGACAACACAATGATAAAGTTGGCAAGGGTAGAGATGGATTCCTATGGCTTTAGGGTCTAAGGAACGATAAACTCTACTTTTTACTTGCTTACTTCGGGCATCGAATGGCACCGAGTCTGCCAAGTGATGTTAGCCTATAGCTCTATGCCAAACCCAAACGTGGGGGATTACAAACGACGAACAGGGTTGTCACCACCTACCACCTACCCCTCAACTGTGAGGAACAAGGCAAATGAAGGTAACCTCTAGCCTAGACACCATGTCTACGCTATCGATCACTACTCTAGCGTCATATATGAACTTCTATCTTCATCAGGAGTCCTCTACTAGAGCATTCGCTATGAGAATGAACAATGAACCCACAATCAAATAAGAGTAAATCATAAATGACATAGAGACTCACCACCATATGAATCACGAACACTTGCTTAGAGAAGAAAGCATCCATTGAGGTACAAGCTTAGGAAGGCTACCGACTAACCCGATGTTTCTCTGATGTCTCCCTAGATATGACTAAGCTATAGCTAGCTAGGGATAGACGTTGGAGTAGTACTCTTGCTCTTGCTCTTGCTCTTGTGTGTTGTGTTGTGAGTGAGTCCCCCTCTTATATGGTGCTCCAAAGGCGGTTGTAAGGGAATATTTGGAGCATACACCCCTGCACTACCCTCCTAGAGTAGTAAATGGTTGACACATGGCGGACAGAGGCAAGGCGTGCTAGCAAGGGGTCGGGTGACCCCAGGTGGCACTGCTCCCGGCCACCTTTGGCTAGCAGGTTACTTGATGGGCCTAGGCCTGGCCTTCTCGTTCTTGGCCCAGGTTTGGTTGGTAAGTGGCATGTTTTTAGTTTTCTTTCTATTTCTTGGCCCTTTTGTGTATTTTCAAAATGTCGTCCTGCTAATGATAAATCACCAAAACTTGTGGAACTTGTTGTCATAAGCCCTAATTCTAAGTTTGGTGTTCATTTGAGTGGATTTTGTATGAAAGTTGGCGGTTAAAAATAGGAGTTAAGGACCGCCAACATAAGGGTGAGGAAGAGTTCATGCCATGTGGAGTAGTTGGGTGGATCAAGTTCAAGGGCGAAGGGGATATGAGTTTTGATGTTGGTCATGGCAAGCGCCGAAGCCAGGCTCGGGGTAGAGGGAGGAGGCAGGGCAGTGACAATCACTTCTACTAGGGAGGCAGCAGCCTAGGCATCATTATCTGCCATGGATTAGGATTGGATGAGGGGATGACAAGATAGGAAGGGAACGACAGCACGATGAGGAAGAGGAGAGGCATCACGCCAGAGAGTGACAAGGTAGAGGAGTCCAAAAGAGGAACGACACCTAGCTAATACCTTGTGAGATTAACTGGCTTGAGTTTCCATTCATCGAACAAGTGTTTATAATACAAGTTACATGACTCTTCATATGCTAAGACCATTCACATTCTAAGCCTATTCATATTCTAATAGTCTAGATCTCACTATCCAATAGTCATGCCCGCGTCCATGATGTTCAGAGGGCCACACAAGGGCTTGAAGGGCTATGATGAGGCACCTCCATGGTCGCTGCCGCACTCCGATCCATGCCATCCAGAGGGCCACACCCGCACCCATGCCATTGGGGTGGAATGGGTGGGGATGGGGGTGGAGGCTCCATGACCATCGCTAAGCTAGCGCATGCTTGCCGCCATGTCTGCTCCCACACCGTTCGAGGGGGAGTCACAAAGAGGGAGGGGAGAGATGAGTCACAGGTATAGGGAGAGTGAATGGAAACACACAGAGGATGGAGAAGGGTGGGTGGGCCAAGGATTTGTGTGGTCCACACATGCCAATCGCAAGGTGGCATGTGGGTGCATAGGTCCTCCTGAAAGCCACTACGAGAAAGCACAAGAGGCAGGACAAACACGTGGGTGCATGTGCAGTTGTGTCCAGGTGGGTTTTCACTATTGGATCCTCTCCTGAACCAATAGTAAAAATAGTTTTCATCGCTGGCTCGGCATAGGAACTGGCGGTGAAAATCATTTTTATTTTTACCATCAATTTTATTCTAAAGCGGTGATGATATATAATCACCAATAGTTTTAATAAAAGCGAGAGTGAAAATGTCATTGGCAAAAATTATTTTTGTAGTAGCGTATCCTTATTCGATCCTTATTTACTTCTTCTCGTCTCAATGCTCAACGTTTCTAGCCCTGACGATGCCCCTACTAGCTTCCATGACCTCGAAGTCCCACCTCGCTGCCTCCTTTTGAAGGAGCATCTAGGCCCGCTAGTGAGTTTTGGTGGTTGAATGACAAATACAATTAAAAGACTAAGCTAGTGCTATATATGATCCCTAGTTAGAGTCACCTAAACCATGTTCTACTGTAGTATAATGTCTCCTTATGTATGTTATATCCTAGTCAAAATCATTAGAACTAAATTGGACTTTGCCATATCCTACTCGACAACTAAGGAACTGAATATGTTGACTTAGATAGAAAAGATCTTAGCATCTTACCTTGGAACAAAAATGGGATGAACATTTCCTGATATACATCCATGATGAAAGGGTCAAAACCCTATATGGATCGTATCATATCCGAATACGCTCAAAATCAGATTTTTTTATATGTATACAAGATAGATATCAATATCCAACATGATCCGTATCTAGCTCTGAGATCTGAAGAATGCAGGATCACTGATATTCAATCTGGTTTCATCCCTAATCTTACCCACAAGAAGGAAACATGATACTTCAATAAGAGAAATGCAGCTGGTATCCTGTGTGTATGTTGTCGTACGGTATATCATATTTGGTAGCACACATACATGATAAAATCTAAGTCCCCGAGTAACATAGTTGTATTACCCAAATAGAAACTAGTCAGCTTAAGTCAATAGTTCTGTTGAAGCATGTGTAACCAACTTGAACACTTCATGATTCAACTAGGTCCCTTGTATTCTTAGTTTCTGCCTTTACCATCGTCGCATCAACATGCATTCATCCTTCTTATTGCATTGTGTACTCATGCATATAGGGTCGCCTATTATGTTACCTACCACCTCCATAGGGGGAACAACAGTTGAGGAGGAGGTGATCGAGGAGTTTGAGGATGATGTATGTGTTGACGTCATACCAAAAGCCAACACTGAGTTAACTACTAACACAAAGTTCACCCAAGGCAAACCCCAATGCATTATCCTATGTTTTTTAGAGTTTTAGGACCAAATGGTCCCCGTCTTCCATCACTAGATAAAAGACAAGTATTTTCGTTATAGCATAGCAGGTGGCATACCACCCAAGATCCAGACCAACCCGATATCAATCAAATTCAGCAGAACAACACATCAAAAGTTCATGAAAGTAGACTAAACCACCACTACCGGATATAGGAGCTTTGTCTAGTGCCAGGGGCACTCGACGAAGCCCAAAAAACACTTGGCAAAGGGTTTGCCGAGTGTTACACTCGGCAAACCCTGTATCGGCAAACACTAGTTTGCCGAGTGTTTTTTTGTCGGGCACTCAGCAAAGACGTTGCCGAGAGCCCAAAAAACACTCGGCAAACTTAAAAAAAAGACACGCCGACACCACGCCCGCACCACCAGCACCACCGCCGCCGCCAACATCCACGCCGCCGTCCCCTCCGTCGCATGGGGTGCACCGGATCTGGAGCTCATGGTGGCGGAGCTTGCCGGATCTGCCACCCGCCCGCTGGATCTGGAGCTCGAGGTGGTGGAGCTCGTCGGATCCACGCTGCCAGGCCAGAGGGAGCTCGTCTGAGGGAGAGAGGAGAGAGGGCGCGTCGGAGATGACGTAGAGCTGAGGTGGAGGAGGAGCGCCGCATCGCCGGCCAGACGCCGGTGGAGGAGCGCCGCCACCTCACTCATGCCTGCCGGATGCGGGCTGCTCCACGCCGGATGTGGGGCTGCTCCTCGCTGGGGCGCGCCAAATCCACCGCCGGAGCAGACCTCTGCCACCGGGAGACGTGCCGCCGGTGCAGACCTCTGCCCCACTCGCCGGCTGCCGCCTCCATCCCGAGAGAGAGAGAGAGAGGAGTGAGGGCGCAGGCGCGGCATCACCGAAGATCCACCGAGAGGGAGGAGGAGAGAGAGGGGGCGAGCGGATCTGGGGAGGGAGGAGGAAAGAGAGGGGTGTGGAGGAGGAGAGAGAGAGGGCGTGGGGCGGATCTGGGGAGGGAGGAGGAGAGAAGGCGCGGGGCGCGACGGCGCCGAAGATCCATCGGGAGGGAGGAGGAGAGAGAGGGGGGCGGGTGGATTTGGGGAGGGAGGAGGAGAAAGAGGGCGCGGAGGAGGAGAGAGAGGGCGCAGGTGGATCTGGGGAGGGAGGAGGAGAGAGGGCGCGGGCGCGGTGGCACGGAGATCCGCCGGGAGGGAGGGCGAGAGAGAGGGGGCGGGCGGTTCTGGGGAGGGAGGAGGAGAGAGAGGGCGCGGGCAGGTTCTAGGGAGGGAGGAAGAGAGAGGGCACGGGCATGGGTTAGTTTTTTTTATTTGCCGAGTGTCCTAGATTTGGGCACTCGGCAAAGTTGTTTTTCATTTTTTTCTTCTCCTTCTTTCCCAGAAAAAAGGTTTTATTTCTTTGCCAAGGGTAAAAAATAAAACACTCGGCAAACCCTCTCTTTGCCGAGTGTTTTTTTTTGACACTCGGCAAACCTCTTCTTTGCCGAGTGTTTTTAGCGCAGCACTCGGCAAAGAACTTGTTCGTCGAGTGCCTGAGGGAAAACACTCGGCAAACCTAAAAACACTCGGCACCACACACTACTTCGCTCTAAATATTCAACAGCATCCTCCAATCGAGTGAAAAAGACTTGATCGCTCCACCCTTGTCCCCATCCTGAGACAGCATCGCTTGTTCATAGGCAACCAAACTTAGATCTTCATCGCGCAGGAAGCCATCTTGACTTCTTTGCTTGGAACTTGTGCTCAGCAATTGCACCCCTCAAACGGTCCTGATGTTCCACTGGACATAGAATTAGCCAATTCTTAGTCATACCAATGATCATTTGGTACAGTATTTCCATACTCTTCCATCCACTTCTCTGAAAACAAAGACTATTTCTCAGTTTCTAAATACTCCACATAGCTGCAGCTGAGATGATATCATTCTCCTATGTTTTCTGAGATGTAGCCATCAAGTTATAAATATTATGTGTGTGCACTAAGTTGAATAGGAGTTGTTTAGCACCCAATTGCATAGAAATCCTGATACTATGAATCCAAACTAGCATGATAGGCTCGAGTAGCGGATATTACAGGACCTTCTGTAGAAGCCGAGTGATGCTTTTATCAAATCATGAGAGATATTTTCTTTTTTTCTTTTTATATTTTAGCTCTGATACTGTATCATGATGAAATGGTGAACCTGAGATCGGGTGGCAAATGAATTGTAATTAATGGTAGGGAAGCAAAGCCTATACTCTGCCTAGTAGTCTTATCGGAGTTGTAAGGACCGTCCGGTGGAGTGTCTAGACAGGATTGAACGTATCAATCACATACTCGTTTGATAACCTGTTTGGACTATGAAACCGATATACTTCCGCACCTAAAGTGCTTTCATGGGACTGTTTTATAACATGTTGTACCCATCCTCTTGATGACCTTGATATATATAAACTGAACTTGCTTCCACTGTATATTAAATCAGTCTTTTGCATACTATTATTCTTCCGTTATAAACCTTGATGTGAACTGTATATTCAAAATACTTGGTAATTGTATTTGAACTGTGTTGATTTGAGAAGCTCGCATAAAGATTTATGGATATTGGTCCTGCAGGCATAGAAATGTGGATTGGATGTTTCGAGTCTTTCTATAGGATGACCGACTGTTTACTGATCCTTAGTAGTCAATTGAGCTACCTTAGTCTATTGATCCTAAACGCTAAATGAAAAATAATCGGTCACCTATTGTTTAGCGTTTAGACCATTTAGATGATGTTTAAATAGAGTTAAACAACGGTCTAAACCGGCTTGTATAGTAATACTAAAAAAACATTTTTGCACCATCATGCTGCACTGTGCAAGCATCCTGTAATTGGGCAAGCACAAGTAGGATCCCCTGAAAACGTGTTGGGCACAGACAAATTTATTTGCTCACATGCATATACATGCATGACGCACCTGCTCATGCAACAGGTATTTATGCATTGCATGGTCGTGCAAGTGCCCTTGTCGATCGGACGTAAGCGTACACGTAAAGCTAGCATTTGTACATTGCACATTTACATTTCCCCGCCCCGCCGTTTGTTGTCAAGTCTTCTTCTTCTTTAAACACAGGTGGCGGTTGTGATAAGCACCGACTGGCGACTCCCAACATTGGAACACCAACGAACACTGGACGAGAACTCAAGTCTTCTGAAATGGGATTTATGGGCTTAACACACAGCAGGCTGGACAAGCTCACGGCCCAGTTAGCACAGGTTAGTTTTTTTTCCTATCCTTTTTCATTTCATTCCCTTCATTTTTTTCTTCTCTTTCCGTTTTTTTTCTAAATCATGCCATTAATCACTATTGCCAAGATTTATGATCTTCTATACGCACCAAAATATTAATATTTATTAAACAAAAAATCAATCATAATTTGACATGTGCACAACGCGTTCAACTTTATATGAAACTTAGTTCGACGTATTTATAAAACTAATTCAAAACTTTCATCTACTTGATTCAACACCTTGTAATACTGAATTCAAAATTAGTATTTCCACATTCTGAAATGATTATTAATTCAATATAATATAGCCAGGGGAAATACCCTAATAAAGTGGCCTGATCTAAATTTTATTCAACATTTTTCTTAAAGCAACCATCTAAAGACGAAGGGAGCACATGTGCATGAGATTGAAAGATGATTTGGGAGAAGTGCAGGTTCGCAGAAGACCATGACAATTTAACTTGTGGCCCACTTAACTTAGGGTTTCGAAGATTGGCCCAAAAAGGGGTTCACTCACTGCAAAGTTTTTTTTGCAGCTCCTAATCAGTCAAAGGTGGGGATTTATGACATGCCGCTGGCTAGGCCAACAGTCAAGTTTCAACGGAAATGCGACATGCGTCCTTCCGTCGATACGCCCCTTCGTGTGTCTGCATATCAGGGCAGTAGACCTCTGTTTAGTGCCTGCTCATTTTTTTTATTACGATATCCGCGTCCGTCTCTTCCGTTGCGCCAGTTGGATAAGGAAAAGAGAATAAGATGAGAGACCTAATCCGCTCTGCTCTGCGCGTCAACAGTCACCGCACCTGCTCCTGCTCCATCGGTCGCTCCGCTGCTCCTGCTCTGCGGCCCGCTCCACCATCGATGGTCACCGCGCGCTACTCCTTCTCCTGCTCCACCGTGCCGCCCCGTTGCTTCATACCGCTGCTTCTGCTCTATAGCACGCTTCGCCCAACGCCGTGGCACCACTGCGCCCACGTGTGACGACCGCCAGCTAGCCACTGAGGCCACCGCGCAAGGAGAAGCATCGGGCCCTGACGCAGAAGCCCTCCGGCCTCGCCTCCTGCTACAGCTGCGGCGCCCCCATGCAAACAGTGAAGGAGGCCGTACTGACATACGATGCATGTTGCAAACGTACATTTTCAATGTTTCAGATGTTTTAGAGGTATGTTGCATGTATTTCATAAGGATGTTGCAAAAGTAGATCGGGATATTGCACATGTTGCAATGGGTTATACATGTATGTTTCAAGTGTATGTTTTAAATGTTTCATCTGTTTTATTCATATGTTGCAAGTGTTTTATTTGGATGTTGTAAAACTATATTAGGATGTTGCATATATATGCAAGTGTTTTAGGTATTTTCATATGTATATTGCAAGTGTTTTATCTTGATGTTTGCATATGTTTTCAATGGCTAACACACGTGTTTTCAAGTTTTTCTGGTGTTTTGCAAGTGTTTCATGTTTTGGATGTATGTTGCAAGTATTTTTCAGGTGTTGCACATGTTGCAATGCGCGTGAGAAACGAAGGGGGCCACAAGTGGTCCCTACGCGTGGTCTGGAGGCACGGGCCCTGCGTGGGCACATGAAATGCAGGCTCGGGCAAGGACGTGCTGGCCTGAGCGCGGGAAACGAAGTACAGCATGGACATCCGTCTGGATGTCCGGGCGCTAGCACTGCCGAAGTTTCAATTGTGGGATCCCTAGATACGACTCGGACAGTCACCCAGAGTCTGAAGGCCCGACGCGCATCGAGAGTGGCTGACGAGCACCAGCGTGCATGTCGAGATGATATATATCGTGCACGTAGTTGTATCAGTTTGTTTAGCTCAGGATTAGTCAGTTTCCTTGCTTCGCTTGGACTCTTAGAGAGTTAGATATGGGAACTGTAACAAACTGGATTTAAATTATGTAATAGATCGATCTCGTTTCTCTCCTGTCTCACATTCGCGGCTGCCATAGCTGCCGCTCGCCCCTAGGCCAAGAGTTCACGCCAGCGTAGGTATTAGCTGCCACCACCGCCATCACAATTATACTTGTCTCTACCCCAGCGTGAGTTTTGCCGCCGAAAGGGGGCTTTTGAGCCAAATGCCACAGCTTCTTCATGGATGCTGTCTCTGCAAACTTACCAAGGGCTTTCTCGAAGCTAGTCGACTTCTTAATTATGGGTAATCACAGGAACGGGGCCATAGACCGTATGGCAATGGTTCCCCTTGCCATCATCTCCGCTAGTAGCACTAGCCATACTGTCTTTTAATTTGGTTGTGGCGTTGGGAGCGATGGATTGGGAAAAATCTACTAGATCCAGGGAGTTATATAAATGTCAATTATTTAAATAATACTTTTAAATTAATTGTGAATCTAGATGCTGTTGTGGAAGAGTTGCAGCTATAATATCCTGTTGGCTATTGGTTAGCCAACAGGTACCTATCGGCAACCTAGAAGCCGACAGGCCGAAGTCATCGGTTGCTCGAGCCCCTTGTCGGCACCGATAGGAACTGGTGCCATCATATGTTTGATGATTCTGTCGGCCTCCTCATCCTAGTCAGCTTCCATGGGGCAAACATATTCTTCGTCCTCTTCATCACGTGTTGCATTGTGAACCGCCTCATCGTCACACACATAAGTCTACTCAGGATTTGGGTGCTCCAAGTGCCCCCTACTGGTCTTGTGTTGCTACTCTTAGCTTGAATGCCTCCATCAAGCAACTCCTGAACAAGCATTATATTGTTATAACAGTTACTAGCCTCGTACAACTCCTACCTATACACCATATATTATCCCGCAATTTAGGCACCAACATATTAATCCTGAAAGGTTGGTGGGAGGGAGGAGCACCTAATATTCATACAGTCAAGCTAAAACTTGATTCTGGCTATTATCTTACGCAAAATTCAATTGTGTCAAAAAACTAAAACTCCCTCAGGTCTACCCCGTTGTCACCCATTCTGATTTCACCATTCCCATAGTATATTCCGAATGACACTAATTCAGAATGTATTCCTAGTCGCATCATGCAAATATATCAAGTCAGTATTACATCAAGGAATACACATAAAAAACATCTTCAATGTGCTAATATACCTAGTCTAGTCTAACTAACAAAACTAACCTAATCACTGTAATCAAACTAACCCTATAGCCAATACTTTACATACAAAATTACTAAACACTAATTAAATTAAGTCTAACTGTAACCTAACAAACTACTAATTGAACTAACCCTAATCCTAAGTAAATACTAAAGAAACTAGACCCAACCCTAACCCTAATTAAACTAACCATAAACTAACTTATGTAACAGTAACTAATAATCTCAGTGTTGCATAACTAAAACTTATAATTAAACCAACCCTAAAATATTTAAACTAACCAGTAATCCAAAACACAACTAATCTAACCATAAAATAAAAATGCCCAAATCTAACTCTACTTAATCTAACACTTAAACTAACCCTAAATCAATTTCCTACATATCCAATAAATTAAAAAAATTAAAAGGAAGAAAATCCTTATCGGTTGGTGTCAGCGGGGTCGGAACCGCAGCAAGCATTGTTGTTCGAGTCGGTGTCAGAGTACATGTCTCCGGTGGCTCGGGTGGACTCAAGAACACAAGAATCACAGAGAGGACGCAACAGTTTATCATGTTTTGGGCCGATCGATGCCCTACAGTCCAGCAGTTGATGATCCTTATACTCAAGAGCACAAAAAATCTGGGGGTTACAACAGAGTGTACAGGAGGTAGAGAGAGATTTGGTAGGGGGTTAGCTTGGTGCTAATCCTGAGGTTGCCTCACCGCCGGTGGAGCCTTCCCCTCATCGGAGAGGAGGAAGATGACGGGTGCGGTGGAGGAGCTCTCGGTGCCCCTCTCTGGGTTGCCCTACTCTTGGTGCTGAGCAGGAGCGGGGCGATGAGTCGAATGATCTACCTCGGATCATCCTCCCCCCTCTAGGATCCAACCTTATCCCTTATATACCGAGATAGGTTGGGTACATGGCGGTTTGGGGGGTTGAGCCTATGGTCTACATGCGCCAGAGTCTAGGAGGGTCTTGCAGCGGCGCTCTATGGACCGTGGCAGTGTCGTGGAGCTAAAGAAGCCCTGGGCGTTGTCCGGCTGGCCTATTCTGACACGCTAAGTGTCAGGTTGTGTCGGCTTGGACCGACCTCCCCTAGGCACACCTTCTAGAGTCTTCTTGGTGGCTCGGGGCGTGTCTTCTAGTGCCTAGGGCTTGGCTGGCATCATAGGCTAGGCAGGACCTCAGGGCCGGGCTCAGATTTCCCACTGATCAGGAGCCTGAGGCCCGGGCGAGCCCCCGAGCCTTGAGCAGAGGTAGTGGCGTGCTTAGGCTTGGGCGAGTTCCTTGGTCTAAGGGTGCACGCGAGCGTACCCAATGGGTATAGCCCCCGAGCCCCTAGGCGATCCCGGAGGGGTCGGTCGGGGGTCTCATCGGTCGGGAACCATTGATCTCGAGGCTTAACATATGCATTTGTTAAGATGTCGTCAGGAGCCCCCGAACCCTTTGTGGCCTCATTTGTCCTGGTTCGTGATGGCGATGAAGGGCTGAATTCGATCTTCTGGTGACCGAGCTAGCCATGGCAGGGATGGCTTCCGCTGATGAGAGTACGATGCCCTACGTGGGGCCCTCTCCCCAAGTGTAAAAGGGGTGGTCGGCTATCGAGGCCGAGCGGTAGTGGTTCTGACCCTTTCTCTGGTCCTATGTCGCGTAGGTCTATGGCCCGAGCGAGGGTTCGAAGAACTCATATGGGAGTTACCGACTTCTGGCTTAGGGGCACCCTTCTTTTTGGTTGGAGCCTACCATGGGTCAGGTGATCATGAGCATCTAGGCTTTAGCTCAGGGCCACCAAATCACCTGATGCGCGACACCCTTCTGGGGCCTTCGGTAGAAGGCCCCGATCCTCTCGAGCTGGCTGTCCTGGGCTAACCTTATGCAGCCATAGGTCGAGGCACGGGGAGCGCGCTGAGCTCGGGCAGGGGACCCACATTGGGCCCACCACTCAGCGGCTCCCAACCCATCTCTAGGGAGTTGGTTGGTTTTGGGGGTGCGCTGCCCGAGCGCCTGTCAATTGGGGGGTCAAGCTGCTCCATCTAGGGAGCCAGGATAGCCCCCGAGGCCATCGTGGGGCCTCCTTGATAGCGGGCGTGGTGGCTTCTAGGCACGTCCCTTCCACTGATGCTCTGTGCAGGTGGATGATGGCGCCTGGGGTGCCATGCTTGGCAGAGGAGTTATGGTGTGCACTCCTGCGCTGTCCCACTTCATCTGGGAGGATGGGATGTTGGGCCACATGGAGCAGATCTGGCAGAGGAGAAGCCATGGCACTTGGTGCGCATGGATCTAGGTCCGTTGATGGTGGCCGATGGGTCCGAGGGGAGTCGGATCCCCTCAAGTCCTGCAAGGAGATGTGCACGGAGTGGGCGGTGCGCTTGATGGAAAGTGGAGCGGGGACTTGACTCATTGTCAATGCCCTCCTCACTCCACCTTTACTACATGGCCACGATCATGCAACCGCTCTGAGACATGCTACGGGGATTGAAGGGGCGCCTAGCCAGTTCCCCAAGGCCTTTTTAGCCGTCGATGGCTGATCAAAGGGCTCAGAGCCGCTCACAGCGCATTAACGGGGAAATAAAAGGGGGCCCCAAGGACGTAGCGCCTTCTATCCCTCCTATGGCTCATTCTCTTCTTCCTCTTAGATCAAACTCTTGGTGGCCATGACGACGATGAAGTGCGACGCCTCCCTTTGAGTGAGACTAGCTCCCTCCACTGGGTGATCGCTCCCACGAGAGTGGAAGGATTCCAGCGAAGTGGCTGCCAAAAATACATGAGGTGGCAGGAGATACTCAGTGGGGCTACGTGGTTGGTCAGATTGGAGGTGATCGCCAGTGGCGAGGTGGGCTGCCTAACCTCTCAGCGCACGGCAGACTCCATGGATTGTGCCTCACATAGCGTAGGTGGCCCCTGACCCTCACCGGCTTCTGCCCTTGCTGGTGTGATTCTAGGTCTGCATGTCCTCCTGATGTTCTCGTCCTAGGCACTCTATGGTGCGGGTGGTGCAGAGGGGGTCGAGGCGAAGCCTCACCGATCTGCCCCTCGCTAGGTTGCACGTGCTTGTGCCCGAAGAAGGTCTAGGGAGGTTGGCAACCTCCGGCCCGGCGGACCGGTCTTCGCCCTCGACATCCTCCCTCCTCTTCGTGGAGGAGAGGAGATCATAGGGGAGGTGGGGCACCGACCCTTATTCCGAGTCGAAGTTGTTTTTTGCCGCCGTATATTGTAATCGGGTCATTCCCAATTAATGAAATGAAATTACTTTCATTTGTAATTGAGTCATGCTCAGAGACTTAGGTCCCTCGTTGGGATGGGGCTATTACGACAATGGCCTTGGTGGCCAGGATTGCTGTGCTCATGCTGTTAGCAGGTGAGTCCATGAGAACCCTAGGTTTATGGTCGTTACGTGCCTTGGTCATGTCCCCTAGAGGGGAGATCATTGGCTTCCTGACCGAGCCACTTGTATAGTTCCCAAGCTTATCTATCGGTGCTCAGGGGGCTCGCTACCTCCCTCATTAGGGTCACCATGAGTGGCTCAAGGTTAGGTACTCAGACATCATTCGAAGGTCGGTACTGGTCTCGCTTCTAAGAACCTGGCTAAGGCCCCTGGTGCTCGACCTTGAATGTCCTACACACCTTTGGATGCTTTGGGTGACCTTGAAGCCCTGGTGGGATGGCCTTAGAACCCTCGACGATGCCCCTTCTAGGGGCCCCATACCATCATGCTGGCTTAGAGACGTGATCCGATGAAGGATCGAGAAACAGAGAGATAACTATAAAAGAATGAAATGGACACAAGAGATGGGAAGGATGACATAGGCTAGTAATCGCAGCAGTTGGGGTCATTCTATTAGCGCTTTTGTTGATCTCTCAGCCCAGTCCACCTATTCCATTCCGTCTCAGTCCTTGCCTCGCTCGAGGGCCTTCTACTACAGTCCTCCTTCAAAGAGGGCAACATGATTGGTTAGCTTAGTCGATCCTTTAGAGAGGTAGAGCTACTGCTTGGAGTCGCTCGGGATAAAGAAGATAGTAGCAAAGACAACCAAAGCAAGAAGGTCAGGAGGATAGGACTTATCCTTAGTTTTTGTTGTTGGAGAGGTAGGCCAACTGAAGGAGGCCAGTAGGCGGGTACTGTCTCGAGAGGCGGCGCTTCTAGGCGGAATGGCTCAGTAGTGGCCTTCCCTCATGGGGAAAGGTTGGAACTCACCTCGATCGAGTCAAGCCCTTCTAGGGGGCTGAGCGCCTGGATGGAGGGGCTAGTCGAGTCCATCGCTGCCGCTAGGAGAGATGGCTTCCTCCACCGACGCCTCGTCGATGCCCTGGTTGGTCGAGCACCACCACTGCCTTGGATGCTTCCTCCACCGGTGCACCCTTCCTACGTCATGGTCTACGCTATCGGGAGCACAGGGGGTGATCAGTGTGGATGCTTGGGCGATGCAAGTCTTGCTTGCAGTAGTAGGCTTGATCGAAGCTACCCTCGACTAGTGATGACCCCCTTAGGGCCGGGCATATTCAACTTCAAGTAGGTGTAATTGGGGGCAGCCATGAACTTGGCCAAGCATGGCCGGCCTAGGAGAGCGTGGTAGACGCCGAGGAAGTTGACCATCTCGAAGGTGAGCGGCTCCTTGCGGAAGTTGTCTGGCTAGCCAAAGGTGACGTTGAGCCAGATGCGCCGAGGGGCATGGCTTCCTTTCCTAGGACAATTCCATAGAATGGTGCCTTGCGAGGGCGCAAGCTGCTCCACAGGATGCCCATCCTGTCCAGGGTGTTGGCATAGAGTATGTTGAGGCCGCTGCCCCCATCCATCAGCACCTTGATGAGGTGTGTAGCAATCGGGTTAACCATGAGCAGGTAGCGTCCCATGTGAGGAACATGATCAGGGTGATCTTCTTGGTCAAAGGTGATGGTGTTAGGGACCATTCAAGCCACATCAAGATAGCATGGGTGCAAACGATGTTCACCTACTGCTCGATGATGCAGCACTGCCGGTGGGACTCATACGCCTAGGAGCCCCCAAAGATCATGACGCAGCGATCGGCCTCAGGGAACTCAGCGTTGTCCTCTAGGGTAGCGTCCACTGGGTAGGCTTCTGGGCCTTGCCCTGTTGGCCAAGGGTGCCATGGATGTAGCCCCTGATGGTGGTGTAGTCTTTAAGGAGATGCTTTGCCTACCCCCTATGGAATGGGCAGGGGGCCTCAAGCACCTTCTCGAAGTGCTTGGGCGTGCACCACGCCTATGGGGCTAAGGCTTGGTGGTGCGGTCATCATCGCCGTCCCCACCGCTGAGGTGGCTAGTGGCTTTGGCCTTGCCACCAAAGTGTGCCTAGATGGCCTCCTCATTAGTGGTGTACTAGGTGGCAACGTCTAGGAGTTCCCATGTCATGCGTGGGGTCTCACGGCTAAGCGCGTGGATGAGTGTCTCACAGGTTGTGCCATAGATGATGGCATTGATCATGTCGGCATCGATGATGTTGGGGAGCTAGTTATGCTTCTTGGAGAAGCACTGCATATACTCTCGGAGGGTCTTGTCGGCCCTCTGCCTATAGTTCCTAAGGTCCCATGAGTTTTGAGGTTGAGTGTACGTACCCTGGAAGAGACCGATGAAGGTGGAACGGAGGTTGCCCCAGCAGCGGATGCTACCGGGCTCGAGCTGCTCAAGCAGAGTAAGGTACTAGCCAACGAAGTCATCATCTGACCCCCTAGCCCTCATGGTGAGGCGGTAGTCATCAAGAAGTGATCTAGGGTGGTGGCCCCACCCCTTCACTCGAGGGTATAGGACTATGCCTAAGCATGGCGCCTGGCCTTGATGGTGTCATGGATGTTGTGGTCGTCATCGATGTGGTGATGCATGGGGGGGATGCGGAGGGGAAGGCTCATGCCTTCGCTCCTACTAGGGCTTGGCGCCCCTGGTCCATAGGTAGTCGGAGCTACTGCCAGAGGAGTCACCACTGCTCCTGCCTATCGGCGAGGCGTGAGCGTCAGAGTGACCCTAATTGACGGTGGTCGTCAGATGGGATGACCTGGATAGTGCGGTGTGATGCTGAGAGGCAGAACTCTTGGCCTGCTGCTCAAGGGCAATGCAGATAAGCCACCTTGCCTTGTGTAGCCACTCATTGGTCATTGGGTCCGGCATGTCAGAGATGTCCTCCAATCGGCACACGGCAGCCACCATTTTCTGGGCCACTCAGGGGAAGCATAGGGCACTAGGAGCCCCTGTGTAGGCATCGTCGTCATTGCTAGGAGGTTGTATGGATTGTTGCCATGCAAGGTCCTACCTCTGGCGCTCGAGCTCTACCTCGGCGGCCTTTAGCTCCACCTGCTGAGCCTATAGGCGAGCTGCCTTCTCCTGAAGGTAGTCCACGCGGCTGCGAGAACTCTAGTTTGGTGGCATGAGCTCAGGAACCCCGTCGTCGATGTGGTAGCACAAGCGCGGTGGGGCATTGCAGTCAATGTCCTTAGAGTCGTACTTCGGGCCATTCCCTGAGAGGATCTCAAGGAAGGCGTGCAGCAAGGGGATGTTAGCCCCCACGATGCTGGAGAGGATGGCACTTCACGGCACCTCACGACTGACAAGGTGCTCCAGCTCTAGCTAGAAGGACATTGCCACATTCTAGATCCCAAAAGGCTGGTCTGGGAGGTAGTACCAGAAGCGGTCAGTCGGCGGGAGCACCTCGCTGATGGTGATCTAGTGGTGGACATTGGCTAGCATGTAGAACATCTGGCGACAGTCCGACACGGTGGGGTGTGGACCTAGACCACATCAGATCTATTGGGCTAGGACCTCGAGATCTACTCCCAAGGGGCCTGGTGGAGGGGGTGGCACCGGAAGCTCGTTGCCCACCGATGTGGCCCCATTGAGCGGACGAAGCACGCTGTAGCAGTCAGTGATGTAGGCCAGGCTCCCAAAGTTGAGTGTCTGGCCTAGAGCGAAGGCATTAGTTGCAATGAAGGACTCGCAAGGGAAGCGAAAACTACCATTTAGGGTGGTGCCGCTTGCTCTAGCGACGAGGCGAGTGGCTCTAGCCACCGTAGAGCCTGAATCACACTTGACGCTGCCCCCTACCTAGCGCGCCAGCTGTCGCGGGTCAAAACTATGGCAAGCATTGTTGTTCAAGTTAGTGTCAGAGTACGTGTCTCCGGTGGCTCGGGTGGATTCAAGAACACAAGAATCACAGAGATGATGCAATGGTTTATCTTGGGTTAGGCCAATCGATGCCCTACGTCTAGCTGATGATGATCCTTATACTCAAGAGCTCCCAAAATCAGGGGGTTACAACAGAGTGTACAGGAGGTAGAGAGAGATTGGTAGGGAGTTAGCTCGGTGCTAATCCTGAGGTTGCCTCACCACTAGTGGAGCCTTCCCCTTATCGTAGAGGAGGAAGACGAGGGGTGCGGTGGACGAGCTCTCGGTGCCCCTCTCTAGGTGGTCCTGCTCTCGGTGTTGAGTAGGAGCAGATCGATGAGGAGTGGAATGATCTATCTCGGATCATCCTCCCCCCTCTAGGATCCGACCTTATCCCTTATATATTGAGATAGGTCGGGTACATGGTGGTTTGGGGGGTTGAGCCTATGGTCTACATGCGCCAGAGTCTAGAAAGGTCTTGCAGCGGTGCTCTATGGACCATGGCGGTGTTGTGGAGCCGAAGAAGACCTAAGCATTGTCAAGCTGGCCTGTTCTGACACGCTGAGTGTCAGGTTATGTCGGCTTGGACCGACCTCCCCAGGCACACCTTTTGGAGTCTTCTTGGTGGCGAGGGAGGTCAGCTTGAGGGGCTGACGCGTGGGCCTAGAAGCCCCAGAGCCCCCGGAGGCCAAAGAGAGCTTGTCTTCTTGTGTCATGCCCCGTGCGTGACCCTATCAGGGGAGCGGCCGGCAAGGCCGCGCCCAAAGTGCTAGAGTCGTGGACCCCGAGCCTTGATGGCTCGGGGTGTGTCTTCTAGTGCCTGGGCCTTGGCTGGCATCGTAGGCCGGGCAGGAGTTAAGGGCCAGGCTTAGGTTTCCCGTCGATTAGGAGCCTGAGGCCTAGGTGAGCCCCCAAGCCTTGAGCAGAGGTAGCGGTGCATGCTCAGGATTGGGCGAGTTACTTGGTCTGAGGGTGCACGCGAGCAGTACCCGATGGGTATAGCCCCGCCCTGGGCGATCCTAGAGGGGTCGGATCGGGGGGTCTCATCGACCGGGAACCATTGATTCTCGAATCTTAACAAACCCATATGTTAGGATCTCAGTTAGCCGGCGCCGGCGAAGCGCTCGTGTGAGTAGTGTGGATGGCAGGGGGCTTGGGGGAGTTGAGGGTGGTGGCCGTCACTAGATCCAGTGGACCAGCACGGCAGGGGTGGGCAGAAGCGGTGGCATAGAGAGTGCGCACGAGAGAGTGAGGCACACACATAGAAGAGATGGAGGAAGAGGACGCGACACTAATATAGGGCCCTACCGAAAACTGGGTGGTTGACAGGGCCCGGTTGGCTCTCGGATAGCCAATATATTTTGTTGGCACCAACAATGCTTGGGTGGTAAGTTACGCGGGCCACGTATGCTAGCTAATCAGTAATCCGAGTGCGGATAGGGTCCTATCGGCCTACCAGGGGGAGACAGGTATCCTATCGGCCATTAAGCTGCCAATAGACTGTTAATTCTGCAATGTTTCTTTAATGACACTTAAATCTATAATTAATCATTAAAAATATCATTTTAAGAAAATTTATAAATGTCCTAGATATGCATAATGTTCATATTGTCATGCATCAAGGTATGGAACTGACTTACTCGGTGTGGGACGTTCAGGTTACCCACACACCTAGTGTGATATAAAACAATGGTTTTTGCCCCTCAAATCTGAAATGCTTAAGAGCACTCCGTCTCCAAACCTACAACAGCTTACTAGAGCACTACTCCTCTCCAAACTTCAGGAATAAAAGTCTCACTTTTCTCCTCTCCAACAAATTAAAGTTGCAACTATTAACATAGTGTCCATCCTCAGCACAATTCTAAAATATGACATCAAACTAGATTTCCATTCATATTGTGATAGGTGTTTGATTTGAGTCTGCCTCTCCCACCACCTTTGTTGCCTCCGCCTGCTGCCTGGACCTCTACTCTTCCTCTAACTTTGACGGTTTTGACTCTGCCTCTGCCCTCTGCCACTGTCGTTTGCCTTACCCTCTCCTTCTGCCTCTGCATGTGCCTCTTCCTAGACCTCTTCCTCTTACTTTTGTTTTACTCTGAATGAAGATATGCCTCTCCATGGCTCCACCTCTTAATCTGCATGTGGGTCTAGCTCGGGCTATAGCTTTGGCAGCTTTGACTCTGGCTCTAGGCTCTGGCTGTAGCTCTAGAGGCTGTGGCCGTAGCTGCAAACTCTTTTGGGAATTCTGGGACTCTTGAGTATTCCACGTTTCGTTGGCTCTTCTTCTTCTTTTATTCTATTCACTAAAAACTCCTCAATATTGTTAGCATCTAATAAATTGTGGATATTTCGTGAGATCCTAAGCATAGGAGCTACTTTGTCTCTCTCTACATTCCAGGGCAAGGATTCATCCTGTATCTTATTAATTATCCAAAAATCATTGTAACTTAAATCTAGTAAGGGTTCTTCAGCATCAAAGAAATGGTGTGGATGCATTTCCAACCATATAAGATTTTGTACAGCAAGGTCGAAATTAGAAGCACATCTTTTGGGTGAAAATGATTTGAATGCCCTCAACATTTAGATCCCAAGTCTAAATACAGGAACCATTAAACTTCACTTAACATGCACACAACAGACCTTGTTGCGACAGTTGGCTGTCCCCTCCCAGTGATAACAACATAATTTCGTGTCTTGTGCAATTTTATATTTTTGAGGATGTTAAAGAAAACTCTTTCTCCACAATCAAGATAAAATAAATTTAATTTTTTTTCAATGCCGTCAATAAGGAGAGAGTCATCTTGGATAAGTTGCTCCCTAAAACTTTGAGTCATTGTGAACATGCTGACCTATGAAAAGTATCACATGCTGAGAATCCATCCTATAGCATAAACAGACACTCTAGTAGAATGCAAACCTCATTTACTGCTGGTAGAAAAATTATTTTCATAGCCCTTCCCCTTACCAGATAGAGTTTCATTTTGGTAATATACTTCCCTATGTGCTATCATCAAGTGATTGTGCATTTGGAGTGACATAAGAGGAGAGGAAAAGGATGGCTAATATGTTGAATTGCAAGTTGACTGAATTACCTATGGTGCCTACCTATGTCATTCTTCAAATAGGTTTTAGTTGCCTTGATATCTTGGGGCAGAGAGCGTCTTTATATATTTATAAATGGTTGGATTGATGAGAAGTGGCAACCATCTAAAGCATTACATACAAAGATTATTTTAGAACTTTCCTTTCCTTATGTCAACACTAGATATTTTCTATCATACCTTGTATCTTCCAAATTCTTCTAAAAGCTTCTAAGTAACATTGATGTAACAGATTCACTACATCCACCTACCTGAACTTCCTTATCAAATGTGCTTGAACAACGAGAAGCCTTGGAAATGGCCACCGAGAACACTACAAATTCATGAACCCGGGTCCTCGAGTGGCTAGCGGGTATAGAAAACAAATGAAAATTGTAATTTGGCTATATCAACATGTGCTCAGGAAAATGGTCTATTAGCCACTAGACATCTTGGTTGCATAAACATTGCATACAAACCATGTGGCATCTACTCATTCCGGGACCCTAGAAAATGCATCAACTTCAATAGCTATAGCTCACGACATGTGGAAGAAACAAGAAATTCGGTCTTGTAGCACTGGGCATCCCAAATCAAGAACTTAGCCAAAAAACCATATACTCTAATGCCAGTAAAAAATCCTTATCCCTAACACCCAAACCATAGTAAACTAGGATTTAGCCAAAATCCCTAAGCAGCCCAAACCGTAGTAACCATAATAAAATGACCCTAAATCCTAGTAAAATATAGGATGTCCAAGTCATAGTAATTTTTTATGAGTCCTTCATGACTTTATCTTGCAAGTAATGGAGAAGTACACTCGATCAGGTGAAATTTGGTCAGCACACAGTAGAGAAGAAGGCAAAAAGTACTTGGCTCTGGTTGAGACATTGTGCAAGCTTAATCATGAAGAACTAGGTGCTACTAATGAGTACACGACCTATGAGCATCCTCACAAAGGCCATAACTTGCCCGTATTAGATGAGGGTGGTCCAAGTCGACTTATCGAGGGTGGTTTCACTTGGAGGTGCCTCATCAAACATGGTGAACAAGATTTAGATGGATATATTTGTAAACAAATCAGTTAGATTTGATGTAACAGATTAGGAAATAACCCATAAATTATCAAGGGACGATCTACATGTAACCCTATCCATCGATCTATATAAGTCGGGTTAGAAAATCCTAGATAATCATCTTCACACCAGGAGCACCTAGCTCTCACATTTGGTGCGCTAGTTAATATAAAGAGTTTGGTCTGATTCACCCTTTCTCCAGAACTAGTCAGATATTGTGTAGTTTTAAAATACACTGCTTGACCATTTCAAAGTGTTTTTGGGTGATTTGCTGACATGGCAGTTGGGCCCACTAGTCATTTGGTCACTTTTTTCTCTTATATATAAAAAGCATAACTTTTCATATTTGAAGTCATTTGAATACAAACTTTATATTAAAGTTGCAGAGCTTATCATGATTTATACCTTTGAAGTTGATAATTTTTTACTTAATACATTTTAGAGGCTCAAAATTTGTTTTAATTTACCAGATTTTAAAATTCAATTTTTGCACTTTCCAAATGACTTTAGATATTAACATAGTCTATACCAAAGTTGTAGTTTCTAATAAGATCTACAACTTTAGTAGTTGAAAATATTTTTATTTAATTTAGAGGTCCAAATACTCATTTTCAGTTTTCTATTTTTTTATTTAATTTTTCAAATGACCTCAGATATTGACGTGGTCTACGCTAAAATAGTAGCTGTCAATATTTTTTTATCTAGGGTCATTTAGAGGCTCAAATTTGCTTATAGTTCTGTATTGGAGGAAACCTCTTTTCTATCCTTAAATAAAATTCATGAACGGTCCTCAAGTGGCTAGAGGGTGTAGAAAACCAAAGAAAATTGTTATTAGCCACTAGACATCTTGGTTGCATAAACACTGCATTAATCGGTCTCGTAGCGCTCAACATCCCAAATCAAGGACTTAGCAAAAAAAATACATATACCCTAATCTACTATACCTAAATAGGAGAGCCCCATTAGCAGATTTCTCTGCAATTCTGTGCAGCCACGTCATCAGCAGTGCCCTCCAATGCCTCGCTTTACATCCGAATGGAAAACTGAAGCAACGTTACAGCCTGAGTGCCTGACGCCATTATAGCAACGTGTACACACACCTTCTACGCCACTGCCTCAGAGCCTCAGAGGCTTCCCC
Source organism: Miscanthus floridulus (assembly GCF_019320115.1). Taxonomy (NCBI): domain Eukaryota; kingdom Viridiplantae; phylum Streptophyta; class Magnoliopsida; order Poales; family Poaceae; genus Miscanthus; species Miscanthus floridulus. The sequence goes on along the minus strand of NC_089590.1, from coordinate 5,373,529 downwards.
ACTCACCACAGCACGTACCACGTTCGGATCTGAAAACCGGCAATCGAATTTTCCCCTATAAAAATGAGCACCGCATCACTACGATGCCGAGGTGCTTGGCCATGAGGTCCGCTGCCATCCTCGGGACGGCCCTGCGGCGGGGGGCCTTGGGGTCGGGGGGAGGTCGACGAGGCTGTGGGAGGGAGCAGCGACTAGGATGCAGCGGAGGACAGCGCGCGGGAGATCAAGGCCACATAGCGTCACTTGACGCTCGCCGTTCACCCCTGGACACCGCCCCGCACCCTGCCTCCTCGGACGAGGGCTTCATTTGCATCCACAGCTGTCTACTCTCTGTTGACGCCGGATTGATCCTGGATCACACACCAGCTAGGGCTAAATCGCCCAGGTTGTCACGGACAAAAGAACACAGCAGGTAACCAACACACTTTCACGGTGAAGAGTGGCGAGGTTTACAAGCAAACCACCAAAGAATAACTAACGTGCTTACGTGATGAAGAACCAGCTAGTTTTTAGACAAACTAGCAAAGAAACCGTCGAAGCTCTCATCCGGAAGGAACTCCGTCAGGGCAAGGACGTCGCCGAGTTGCCCTAGGTCGACCGGCAAGCCTAGGGCGTCATCCTTGGTCGACCGGCAAGCCTAGAGCGTCATCCTTGGTCATCGGATCAAGGGATGAACAACATGGGGTTGAAAAAAGAGGGTAAAGAAGTTAGAGTAGATTTATTTTGTCGATTGGATAGATGGGAACTCAATCGACCTTGTACCCCTTATTTTATAAGGCTATCTCCAACAACAACACCTTAAAATACAAGACCCATTCGTCCTTTGGGTAGCGCTACAGACAAAAGGTTCAATACCTATTCGGCATCTTCTCCAACAACAAGACCCAAAAGAGAATCCTTTCTATAAATGAGTTTTCAGGAGAGAGAATACTCATATTTGGGTTGTGCCTCTGAGACAACCCAAAATAGGTCTCCCGTATAGGTACTCTGTTGGAGGCTGATTTTGGGTCTCTTGCTACCATATTTTGGGTTTAGGGTCTCCTTATTGGAGACAGTCTAAGGGGTAGGGGTGGTCTTATCCCATATAAAAACCAACGTGATACTATTATTATGTCGCTTTATGAAGTTTTCCTTAGACTAGGCCAAAACTGTCATGTGCCTATTTAAATTGGCTTGGGCCCAATTTGAGTGTCAATATATGCCCCCCCAATTTTCAGGTGATTGATGCATGAACCTGAAAACACTTTTTCAAAACCAAACAGCGACAACACTCATCTCATCGACTGCTTAGTCACTAAGGGCTATATATACATCGTCCATTTTTATTCTAAGGGCGATACATGTACTCGGCCATATGAATTCATCCACAAGAGAATGCATAACCGAAATAAAATATTTCGACTCTTGATCATCGATAAGCAAAATAATTTGGCAACCCTCCATAATATAAAAACCCATATCAAGGATCAAAATAAGGAGATGAGGGATAACCATGCATACATGTGAATGAATTCCACATAGACATAGGCAGAGAATATGAATGATGCCATGACCAATAATTTTGAATGATTTAGAGCAAACCTCCAACTTGGTAATTGTTTCTTGAATCTCGGTCTCTTCTTTGCACCACTTGCCTGAATATCATCCGTCTGAGCTTGAACACTCCTTTTAGGAGCCCATGCTAAGCGCTTTTCTCTCAGCTTCTCTACACTAAGCTTCTGCAACTTCTTCGCTTTGCCACTTTGATAAACCGAGTGAGCATCTCGGTTTTGATCTTGTTTTGGACAAGCGGCAACTCTTCCTTGATTATGAGCACACTCACCTTCTTTTGTTCAGATTTGGCATCTACAATAGCAATAGATAATTTTTTCCACTTCTTTGTCATCAATAGCCAGATTTTTTAGCAATGTAATCGGCTTTTCAATAGTTGAATTCAAAACTGAACTTTTATCTTTGCGACCATCATACTTCACACGGTGAACTTGTTTCACCACTCTGTTCTTTGGTTGAGCTCCGGACCGATTTTGATCAAAATGGTCTGTACAAGATGATGATCTTTCTGAATGTCTAGGAGCTGCATACTCTACATATTGTGGCCTAAAATGTGGTGAAACATGAGCCTCTTGATCAAATCAACCCCAAGATGAATAAGGCTTAAAATATGTGGGTTGTGGTCCATATGACATAGGAATCAGCTGCTCAAAAGGAGAATGTGTTGTTGCTGCGTGAGATCTATCTCCTTGCCAATTCCACTCTTGAGACCTGCACTTTGGATGGCAATCTTGATGATCGAATCTTCTTTGGCCAATTGGTGACATTTACTTCTACTTCCTTCTTGTATTTAACTAGAAGTTCTTCGAAGCTGAGCTTCAAACTTCTAGTCCTCTCCTTGTCACGGTCTTTACCTCCATCAGCTCTATGGGCATCCTCCCTCTTCTCCCCATCTTCATAGACATGCTCCAAAGGAGGATCCTTAGCCGATTTCGCTTGCTGAATGAGATCAATCAGCCTTTGCTTTAGCTAGAGAGATTTCTCCTAACCCCCTAGTGTCAACTGACCCTGTCTTCACTTGAGGGCTCCACATCTCTCTCTTGGACATTTGAGCCTTGAGCTTTGAGTGAATCGGCTAATGATAGCCGATTTAAAACATGTTTATCCATCAAGACCAATTGAATCCAATTAGTCCATTTGTTGAGCTTCAGATAATCTCAATCATCCTTTATCAATGGCCGATTGGATCACTCGACGAAATATATTGCAATTAGAAGTATTATGATCAAATGAATTATGTCCACTTGCAATATGTAAGCTCTTCTAAGTTTTGAGGTGATGGCAAAGCAATGTGATTAATGATTCTAATAAAATTATTCGTTAACAAGATATCAAAGACATGATCACAAAAAGTAAAGTCAAATGTGTACTTTGATTTTTTTCAGTCGACTCTTTTGTGGAGTCGGCCTTAAAGCTAGGCAAACGAAGGGATCAAATTCGACATCAATCCATTCGGCCACACCTTTGCTATTGCCTCTCTTGCCAGATGTTTTAGAATCGATCATAAAATCAACATCGACATGGGCAATATTTTTCAATCTTGGTCCCGAATTATTAAACCCAAAATAATTACACAATTTGTATCTCCTTTGGGACCAAGTATGAACTGAATTTAAAACAAGTAAATCAACCCACATAAGTATAGAATCCAAGGTAAACATTTGGGAAGGCTTTAACTTTGACAAAATATTGTCATCGGCCTCTTGATAAGTAATAATATGTTGGCCTGATGCAATCTGAATTTATTTCATGATCAACAAGTAAATTACTTTCCTCAATCGGTCTCTTAAAATTACTAGCAAGAATATTATTAATAGATGTAGTAATTGAAATAATATGACCAAATTGAGAATTTGGTAAAATACTTGTACCTTGTACTTTGTTAATCATGCTGGAGAAGTACATGTCTTTGATTTGCATGACATTGTCTTTCATCTCAAGAAAACAATTTGTAGAGGCTTGATCTCCATCAATGATACTGACAATCATCAGATAAGGGCACAACCCCTTTAGCACCTCAAAAATCAAGTCTAGCCAATTTCTTGCACTTCCCTTGTTTTGGTACAACTAGACCTATTTCCCGTTCAGTCTTGTCATCAGAACACTCGCTTATATCCGAAGCAACTCTTTCTTTCTCACTTATGTCAGCCAACAATGTTTTTCTTCTTGCATAACTCTGATTTCAATTTCATCAGGATCTGGATACTCTTGACCTTCTTTTTTCATTTCAAGATAGTATTTCTCACATTTCTTCTGTCGAGCAAGAAAAGCATCATATGTTCCACTAAAATAAAACTGCCATTTAATACTTCCAGGCTTTGGGAACACAGTAGGAGTCGAAATGTGAGTATTAACTCCTATACATGGTCTTGAATTTTCATTGATTTGACTATGGTTACTAGTAACACGTGAAGCCGAGTCATGAGAATTAACAGCATAAATGCCTTGCTGAATTTTCATGAATTCGGCCATGGTTATTAGCGACATACTGAGGCCGAATTATGAGCATTAGCACTTGAACACATTGAATGGAATTTAATTAATTCAGCCATAGTTATTAGTAACATGTGAGGCCGAATTATAGGTACTAGCATTTACATATGATGCTGAATTTGTAGGCAAAACCTTCGATCTATTAGCATGTCGTGCATCATATGAAATTTGAGAATAATTGGCTGAATAATTAGCTTCATCATAGCCAATTCTCTCATTCCTCGGCATGTCTTGTGGTGGAAACCATGCATTGTGAGCTTATAGCTGATGAATAAGGAATATGCATGTTGTATGTTGCTAGTAAAATTAAAACTTAAGAATTCATAGTTGACATCGGCTCCTAACCATAATATCGAGGATGTGTATGATGAGGACCATTATCAACATAATAATTAGCCGATGCAACATATCTACTATTATTATGACTATTAACATCAACATGGAAATTCATATGACTTAGCAAAATAATTATTGGAATCATAAGATTTATTTGCAATGTTGTACCTCGCGATTAGCATAGTAGTATGCTGAATGTGCACTCTTGTATGCCTCCATTTGTGCTCAGAAAATAAATAAGCCCTGAATATCCTCTTGTGCACACGTACCAAAACTAGCTTTGTCTCACCCTGTACTACCTTGGAAGTAGCAACTAGCGACTTCTCTGGAACAATGTACAACGATGATGCTGCTTGCAAGGTGCAAGCGGCCTAATTATCAGCGCGTAGTTGCTCTCCTTTAATTTGAACTCAACTGAGGGTTGCTCCGCTTCGATGATGTAGCAACAAATTTCAAGCTCAAGAATTCGTCCGGCCAAGTCGACTGTATATTGGGCTTTCCAGCAACTCGTGATTAGAGAAATAGACACAACGGTCTTAAGGCCTGATGTGACAGCAACAAAAGTAGTCCAACGGGCCTCAGGGCGCGATGCGGCGGCGATCAAAATAATTTGATAGATCAATGAAAAATATGGCTAGGGCAAAAAGATTCGACTACAAAGTAGAGCCGAAGCAATTCGTCGTCCCCAGCTGAGTCGCCAAAAAGTTTGTTGACGCCGGATTGATCCAGGATCACTAGGGCTAGATCGCCCGGGTTGCCACGGACCGAAGAACGAAGTAGGTAATCAACACACTTTCGCGGTGAAGAGCAGCGAGGTTTACAAGCAAACCACCAAAGAATAACCAACGTGCTTACGTGACTAAGAACTGGCTAGTTTTCAGGTAAACTAGCAAAGAAACAGTCGAAGCTCTCGCTCGGGAGGGACCCCGTCAGGGCAAGGACGTCGCTGGGTTGCCCAAGGTCGGCCGACAAGCCTAGGGCGTCATCCTTGATCGTCGGATTAAGGGATGAACAGCATAGGGGTTGGAAAAGAGAGTAAAAGAGTTAGTGTAGATTTATTTTGTCGATTGGATAGATGAGAACTCAATCGGTTATGTACCCCTTATTTTATAAAGGGTAGGGGTGGTCGTATCCTATAGGAAAATTAACATGGTACTATTATCATGTCGTTTTACGAAGTTTTTCTTAGACTGACCAAAACTATCGTGGGCCTTGGGCCAATTTGAGCGTCAGCACTCTCCTACCCCATCAAGCGTGCGACTACGACTAGCGCCACCTCCTCTCCACCGTCGCGGGTGTGGGCTTTTCGCTCTGGATCGGGAAGTGGATCGATGGGAACAAGGAGGGGTGCGGGAGTAGTTCGTAGAGAGGCGACGCATAAAACGAGTGGAGAAGAAGCTATCCGCGCGTCCGCGCCTCAGGGTACGGCTGCATTTTCTTGGGAGACGGATGTGGATCGTACATATACAGTGTAAGGGGGTGTTTGGTTGCTCATCCTAAACTTTAGTCGCTGTCTCATCGGATGTTTGGACACATGCATGGAGTATTAAATATAGACTAATTACGAAACTAATTGCATAGTTTGAGACTAATTTGCGAGGCGAATCATTTAAGCCTAATTAGTCCATGATTTTGACAATGTGGTGCTATAGTAAACATTTGCTAATGATGGATTAATTAGCCTTAATAAATTCATCTCGAGGAGTACTGACGTATTATGTAATTTGCTTTTTTATTAGTATCTGAACACCCTATGAGACACCCTCACGTGACACCTCCTAAATTTTAGTCACCGGATCAAACACCCCCTAAGTATGTTTGCATATACGGTGTTTTGTTTTGAGTGGGCTCCACATAGACCTTGCTTACCCTGTTTCTACTGGAAAGTTCATTAGACCTAATGACAAAAAGTTTCAAACACCTATTTTTACTTTTGCATGTCCTATTTTTAGTTAAATCGTAAGTTTGTACAGTGGTCCTTTAAAAGGTAGATCCTTAAAATGGTTTTTACCCATCCATTGCATGTTTATCTGAATTATCGCTTAAAAATCCACAGCAACACAATATCAATTCTCTCTATATAGCTATCCTCATATACGGCGTACATAATTTCCGCAGCAACGCGCGGGCGTCATCTAGTGCTAGTAAAAACTAGTACTTAGTCAAAACTTCTTATCCCCATACCATGGTAAACGAGGACTTAGCCAAAATCCCTAAGACCCAACAACCGGTAGTAACCATAATAAAGTGACCTTAAATCCTAGTAAAGTATAGGATGTCCAAGTCATAGTAACTTTTTATGAGTCCTTTATGACTTTATCTTGTAGGTAAGGTAGAAGCACACTCAGTCAAGTGAAATTTGGCCGGCACACAGTAGAGAAGAAAAGTACTGGCTCTAGTTGAGATGTTGTCAAGATTGTTGCAAGCTTAATCATGAAGAACTAGGTGCTAGTAATGAGTACATGACCTATGAGCATCCTCACAGAAAGGCCTTAACTGGCCCATAAGATGAGGGTGGGCCAGGTCGACTTATCGTGGGTGGACTTCACTCGGAGCTACCTCATCAACTTCGCAAACAGGATTTAGATGGATATATTTGTAAACAAATCAGTTAGATTTGATGTAACAGATTAGGAAACAACCCACAAATTTTCAAGGGGTGTGATCTAGCTACATGTAACCCTACCCATTGATCTATATAATGCGGGTTAGAAAATCCTAGACAATCATCTACACACCACAAGCACCTAGCTCTCGCATTTGGTGCATTAGCAATATAAAGAGTAAGATCTGATTCACCCCTTCCCCTAAACTAGTTGCGGGATTTGAAAGATTCCCTCAAATTTCAATACCGGGCAATGTGCAAACCTTAATTTTTATAAAACTAGTCAAAATGCACGCTTGATCATTTCAAAGTGTTTTTTGGGTGATTTAGCTAACATGGCAGTTGGGCCCACCAATCATTTGGTCTCTTTTTTTCTCTTATGTATAAAAAGCATAACTTCTCATATGAAGCCGTTTGAATACAAAATTTCTATCAAAATTATAGAGCTTAACACGGTCTATAACTTTAAAGTTGATAAATTTTTTATTTAATATATTTTAGAGGCACAAATATTTGTTTTAATTTACCAAAAAAAATTCCCACTTCTGGACCCGGCCTGTCTTGCAAATAACCAACCAAACAGGAAACAGGAGAACGTAACCGAAATTGACTCTTGCTAAACTAGAAACGCAAATATAGTTTGTATTATTCAGATTTGCCAAAGTACGTGCCTTGCTATTGGTTACAGCGCGTTGTCCTTGTCCTGGTAGTAGTACCCGACGGCGACGCTCGGCAACAACGCGTCGGCGCCGCCTCTTGCCATCCTGCGGCCTCCCGAGGTCCCCATAAATATCGACGGAAACGACGCGAATTTTATTATATATACCAACAAAAAACCACGGGCTGCTAAGTCATGGTGTGATAATTTGGGTGCTAAATACTTGACAGCTAATCCTGTGTTCCATGCTAGAACCAAACATATAGAGGTTGACTATCATTTTGTCAGGGAGAGAGTGTCGCGGAAATTACTGGAAGTACGTTGATTTTGTTTCTTCAGGTGATCAAGTTGCTGATGGGTTTACAAAACCACTCTCAGTTGGGCTCTTGGAGAATTTCAAGTACAATCTTAACCTAGTACAGTTATGATTGAGGGGGGCTGTTGGAAATAGTATATTTTGGATATGTATGCATGCTTGTAATCTCAACCACCTGGTGTACACGGTCAAGGGAATAGATCTATGCATGTGTTGTATATGGTCAGGGAATAATTCTTCACTACTAAGAATAGGAGATAATCACATAGGAGATAATCACGTAACACTTTCCTTGACCGGTATTCCAGGTGGTCCTTTGCTATATGTAATGCCACGATCGGGGCTTTTCCGATCTCATCTAACATACAACACGCTGAGCCCAAGATAGGGTCAGCGTTTCCTCCTACTGCGCCTCTGATTTTAACACTGCAGCCTCCCGAGTCCCCATAAATACCGACGGAAACGACGCGAATTTTATTATATATATACCAACAAAAACCCAAGGAAGAAAGGGACGATCGATCCAGAAGCAAACCATGGCCGCCGCCGCAGGGACGGACGAAGAAGGACTGCCAATTATTAGCGAAAAACAATCGACGACGACGAAGCCAGAGCAGGAGTCACCAGCTGGAGCAATATGCGCCGCCCTTATCGTCCTCGTCCTACTCATCCTCTGCGTCGTCTACTTGTCCATCGGCGTCGTGCACTTTTTCAGTCACTGGCAAAGGTTTTTCGGCCCGTACGACCCCGTCGAGTACACCGTCACCATCGCCGCCGTCTCCGGGCTCGACCCCGCCAAGGACCTGCATGGACCGCCGGCGCTCCTCTACCCGGCGTTCAACCTGACGCTCCGCGTGGCCTCACCTCGCACGGCGGAGGACCGCGAGTGCGTGAAGCCCGGCACCACGGTGGAGGTGTCTTACCCCAGGTCGGCCGGGGTGCCGTTGGCCACCGGGACCGCGCCGACGTTCTGCGTGGACGTCGGGGAGCGCAGGGAGGAAGGCTCCGTCATCGCGTGGGGCGACGGCGTGCGCCTGCCGGGGCTCGTGCTGGACAGCCTCGCCGCGGACGGGGCGCCGGAGTTCTGCTTCAAGCTCACCCCGCTCCCGGACTGTCGCAGCGGCTGGAGGTTCTGCTCCGACACCGTGGACGTGATCTCGTGCTGGGCTAAGGTCGGCGGCGGTCCGGCTCCGTGTAGTGTCTTGAAAGAAAGAGTCTCCTTGCCGCCGGTGCCACGTCCCGGCGTCAGGGACTCGGCGGCCAATCTTCCACAGCCAACGCCGTAGAACGTAGCGATATATACGCGTGAGTGATCTGTTATGATGGTGCCCTTTGCTTCTACGTTGTTCTGCTTGTTCTAGTGTTAAGTTTCTGTTAGTGTTTCGGATGTTAAACTCTAGCTCGTTCTGGCTCTTCCTTTTGTACGTACTTCCGTTCCTATGATAATGGAAATGGGGTTATTTTTACTTTTGCTTTCATAAATGGTCCTGTTCATTTATCCGATGATACAATATATATAATTCAAGGTAGTATTAATTAATGATTACTGCAAATATGGCATGTGTATTCTCTGTTTAAAGATAATTCTTGATGGCTCAATTCATGCATTTGGTATTTCTATCACAGTGACTTTCTTAATCATAGTTTTTGTTCTAAGTTTTTTCGTTTTTGCTAAACCAGTTTCATATAATTAAAGCAAAATTGATGGGGCCGTAACTTCCCAAGCCCAGGGAACATGTACTCTGCCCTCGGAGTCCTACTTCCGCACTGCTCGCGCTCGCCAGGCAGGGGGTGCTCGCCAGTTGCTGGCCGCTTGCCACGGAGTTGTTGGGGGTGCTCGCCGAGCAGGCCGCCGTGCTTACCAGGTGCTCCTCGCGTAGGTGCTCACCTAGCGCTCCTCTCGCGGCCTTGCACAGGTGCTTGCCCAGTGCAATGCCTCCGTTAGGGCACCCGCGATGCTGCCTCAGCTAGGGCACCGGCGAGCTCCATGCGCCACCGCCGACCTCCACGCCGTTGTCGAGCTCCGCAATGACGAACCTCCATTCCTCCAAGCAGAAAGCTGACATTGAGCTGAAAGTGCATGTTACAAGCGTATGTTTCAAATGTTTCAGATGTGTGTTGTGCATGTGTTTCACAATGATGTTGCAATAGTAGATCAGAATAGACATGCATGTTGCAAAGGGTGTGTTTCAAATGTTTCATTTTTTTTCATAAGCGTGTTGCAAGCGTGTTTATTTTGGATGTTGCATATGTTTCACGCATATGTTGCCAGTGTTTTATTTGTATATTGCATTTGATTGCAATGGCTTTCCAAATGTTTTTAGACGTTTTGCAATGTTTTTCAGACATATGTTGCAAGTGTTTCAGCTATATCATATATATGTTGCAAGTGTTTCATCTCGATATTGTAAAAATAGATCTAGTATTGCATATGTTTCAGCTATTCTAGGCGGACGAGCAGGCACGGCAGTGGGTGAGCAGACGTGGCCAAGGTGGATAGGAGAGGTGAGCAGTCGGTTGGGCGAGCAGACGCGAGCAGCGACCGAACGAGAGACCAGCTAGGCGGACGAGCAGACGCGAGAAGCTACCGGGCCAGCAGACAGCATGGCAGGCCATGCGAGCAGGCAGCCAGGCAAGCGAGCAGGCGGGGAGGCGCTGCAGGCGAGGAGACGCCAGTCTGGACGTCCGAGGGCTGGCCATGCCATTCCATCTATGAGCCGCAGCTCACCGCCACACTTCACCCGCCGGTAATAAGCTGCTCTGCTGGATTGTGCTGATGTGGCACTGCCTTGGAGGCCCATTTCTTTCTTCCTTGAATTCTCCAGCTTCAGGCTATTTTGGCAAGCTGGGTATTATTAGGCTAGGATTGAGGCCCAATCCACGAGCGCCGTGGTACAAAGCCCATGCCAGGGCTACCTCCCCTCTTGGCCCAAAGGCGCGTTTGGCACTCGAGGTTGGGGTGGATTCGGATAATCAAAGCCTCATTAGATTTTATTAGAGGAACTCCAGAGAGTAGCCATTTGAGTTGTGAAATCCTATTTTAGGTATTTTTGGAAGAATCACCGCTCCAATAGCTATTCTATCATATTTTCCAATATAACAAGTCATCCATCCCGCACTTCTCGCTGAGTAAAAATAACAAATCGTGAAGGCTCCCCATCTACATGGTGGTGTGCTAGCAAATGGTTGTGTACAGACAGAGAAGTGAACAAATCTTAGCAATGACATGTCAGCTTTACAAAATAGATAATGAGAAATTTAGAAAGGTTGTTGGATTACTCTACTCTATTGGAGGATGTTCTATTTTACGGAATGGCTAAAGCATGGATTTTAGACTCTTATTTTACATAATCTCTTGGAGTTGCCTAGTTGCTGGGGATAGATGTCCATTATCATTTAATCTACTTTCTCTGTTGCTCAAAAAAAAGTTTAATCTAATTTCTCTCAAAAATATCATCATTTAATCTAATAAAAATAAAAAAATATTGAGATTAACTTAAATGGTCTAGTGTTAACGGTCTTTTTTTCAAGTTTTGAATTATGATATGAGATCCATGTATATATCTAAGCCACGACAATCTACACAAAGTAGCAGATAATTATACAAAGCCATCTTCAATGAATTTTAGCCGGTTTCGCTAAGATGTGAACACGAAATTATTAATTCTAGGGTTCGGCTTTCAATGAGAAGCCATGTATATTCTAGTCACACCAATATGTACATAGTAGCGTAGAATCCTACTACGTCCTCTCCAAGAAATTATTAATTCTAGGGTCCGGCAGGATGTCGTATGTAGGAGAGAAATCTCACACCAGACTAGATCAAATCAACTCTTAAGGAATCATCGACTAATCTTGACAACATCTAAATTTTAGATCTAGACACCACGATTGTACTATATCCAGATCTCTTCTCTCTACTATTACACGTAGAATGAAATACACCTTCACACATTCGGCTCGCCCTCTTTTGTCCGCTTGGTCCATCGTCCGTCTACTTCACCTCCACCGATGGTTTTTTGTTCTACCCCTTCTGACGAAAAAAACGAAAATGCATCATCGACCCATCCCAACACATCTCTGTGAGTCTATGTTTTCTTTTTACCCTGGCTCCCATGTCCTTCCCTCAATCCCACACGTCGCCTTCCCACGGTCCCTCCCCTACCACTCGTTAGCTAGGGCAACACGGTGACATCCATGCCCCGACGAGGTCCCTTCTGTGCAATAGCTTCGATGATTCCTTTGTTAGTTTGCTCGAAAATAGTCATTCTTTGTCATGTAAACGCAATAAGTATCCTTTGCTGGTTTGCTTTGTAAACCTCACTACTCTTCACTGTCAAAGCGTGTCAGTTATCCGCTGTGTTCTTCATTTCATGACAACCCAGAAGATCTAGCCCTATCTAGTGTGTGATAGTTCTTTGCGTCAACAACAAGTCAGGTAGAATAGTCAGATCTTTTTAGATAGTGGAAAAAATCCGGCATCATACCCTAAAGAGAGGAATCAGACCAATTTCTTACAAACTAACCACCGCAATGACTGGACTCACAAAACTGACTCAAAACTCAATTCTTGAAATAAAGGGCCATCCGATGGACACGAAGAAATGCATAGCCACATTGTCCAACTTGCAGCTTGCCTCCAACATTTGTTCCCTCTTGTCCACACACCACTGCAACCGAGTCTAAAACCGAAGTCAATGTGTTCCCTAAAAAGTACCAGCAAGAGAGTTTTTTATCGACATTTGTCAAATACAACTTCATTGCTTGTTAGCCATATAGACCAATAGATTGCTGCTACACCTGTCAATAAAAAGGATCTGAAAGTTTTATCCCTTGTTGATACCAGTTATTAAATAAGTTTTGTATGTTTTGGGGTGGACTAATACCAAACACCATATGGACCGCCCTCAACAGGAACTTAGCATAAGTGCTTTCAAGGAAAAGGTGTTGGATGGTTTCCAGCTCACTACAAAAACAACAAGATGTATCTCCATTCCAATTTCTCTTTGATAAATTATCTTTTGTAAAAATTACCACTTTTTAAAGAACCAAAGAAAGTTTTTTTATCTTCAAAAGTATCTTTAGTTTCCAAACTATTTTTGAAACTCTGATCCCATTATTGACGAGGAACTTATACATCGATAACTGAAAAGATACCATTCTTATGCAGGCTCCAAACAAAAATATAAGAGCCATGTTGCAGATACACATTAGCCACTCTAGCAACTAAATTGACATTAAGTGGACTTGAGCGAAACAAAGTTGGGAATCCCGTTTGATTTGCATATGTTAAGCATGCCGCCAACGTTTATACTAAGCCAGAGGATTGAACTCTCCATATGGTTCATAGTTGCATTAGTTATAGCTTTTGGGGTTTTAGAGGTTGAGTACCAAACCAAGTATCTTCCCAGAACCTAATTTGGTGTCCATCCGGTAATCTAAAAACATCGGGTCTCAAAAAGGTGTATTTAGCACTATTAGACTACTCCAAAAAGGAGAATTGCTTGCCTGCGTAGGAATTTGAAAAAACGCCCGGATGTCTGAACGCCTGCGCAGCCCACATCCGTCCACCTCGCTCCGACTCGCACGTGCACCCTGCCCTAGACGCTACGCCCGCCACTCCTCGCGTCCGGGTGGACGGCTGCGCAACCTGCCACAACCTCGCACTGTGCACCCTGCCCCCGCTGCGCCCCGTTCCTTCCCCCTGACCGCTTCCTCTCTTTCTGCGTGGACGGGATCCGAGAGCCGGCCCCAGCTCGTTGTGCCCCTATCCGTCAGTCCCGAGTTCTGTCGTGTGCCCGCGCCTCATCCCCCAGCACCCGGGCCATGCGCCCATCACTCAACGTGCTCCCGTGAAACACTCGCAACATGAAAAACTTGGATGCAACATACATCAGACACAGATGAAACATTTGAAACATATTGTTGTAACATATGTGTGAAACATATGCAACATGCAAATAAAACACTTGCAATATGTGTATGAAACATATGCAACATCTAGATAAAACACTTGCAACATGTATGTGAAACCTATGCAACATCTAGATAAAGCATTTGTTGCACCATATGTCTGAAACAAATGAAACATTTTGTTAAAACGCTTGTAACATGCCAATAAAGACACTTGCAAAAAATATGCAAATGTGCAACATGCCGAACTACTTTTGCAACATTCATATATAACAATTGCAACATACTTCTGAAACAACTGAAAATACTTAAAACATACATTTGCAACATAGGGGAGGGAGAACGCCGGTGCCGGTCAATTCCGGTTGTCGAGGTGGGATCCAGCGCCAAGCGACGGCTCGTGAGCACCACCAGCACCGGCCACGCTTGTGGGTGCCCTTGGCTCGGCCTGGGAAGACCTCAGGCACCACGACACGTGCGCCAGAGTGGCCATGGCAGGGGTCAATGGGATGCCAGACGGTGATGGGCGATGAACGGACAACGAGGGAGCGAGTGACGCAGGTGACTGGGATGCAAGTGAGGGGTGCAAGGAGCAACGGTGTGCGGTGTGGTCGACGACGGGGAAAGGGCACGGCGCGACAGCCCGACGAGCGTGCGGTGGGGGAAGAGGGTGGACGGATGAGTGGCTACGCGGCTTCAGGGGCCAAGCGGATAAGTATACGAGGGAGCGAGGATTTGTTTTTTTTTGTTTGTTTGTGAGAGAATAGGGTCCGCTCCTATGGAGCCGCATCGTGACAGGAGTCACAGACGGACGCTCGTGTCGGATCATCATACTGCCTAATAAAAAAGAGGCAAAATTTTAACCTATTTTTTTGGTCCATCCATTTTTTGATCCATCTCCCTCTAACTACCGGACAATGGAGAGTTTCTTCCATCCAAACTTTTATATATATAATCCATGCTCATACAAGTTAAAATAACTCTTGTCTAGCATGATATGGAGTCCAATTGCAAAACATATCAGGTTGTGTACGTGGACAACTGGAAATTCCAATCAAATAGAGCTCTCAAATCCTGTTTTAAAACAAGTAAGACTTCCTCAGTAGAAATTCTATTCGAATTAGTCTGAGCGTCCTAGCGTTTTGCGTCCTAGCCGGAGCCAAAATGAGGAACATAAAAGGAAAAGGAAAACTGAAATAAGAAAATCCCGGAAGAATAATCACGCGTAAAACACCGAAAAGGAAAATACGGAAGAAAACTGAAAAGAAAAAAGGGAACTGAACATAGAAAGGAAAAAGGTAAGCGTGAAAATAGAAACATGAGAAAATATACACGGAACGGAAAAATAAAACAAAAAACCAATCGGAACACAGAAGAGAATAAAAAACAATAGGAACGGAGGAAGCCAACAGCTCTTCGTGGTTTAATTTTGAGTTAAGATTAGATTAGAGTAAGATTTGTCTAATATAACAGACATATGAAGTGAATTAGCCATCTTTATCATGTAAATAAGTAATATAAAGGTTGATTAATGTCGAACACACCTCAGTAGCCTAGTGGTAGATGAGTGTTTGCTTGTACTTTAGTTCCTGGAATCAAATCCTCTATGGAACTTTTTTTAATAGAATACATTATTCAGACATATGTGGAGCATTTTGTCTATTGCAACAATTTTTGGTATATTGCAACACTCTTAGGCCGTTGTATCAGGGATAGTCTAATGCGTGGAGCATTTTATATATTGCAACCAATTTGTATATTGCAACACTTTTACGCCGTTGTATCAGTGGTAGCCTATAGCAACACAAAAAAACCATGGCAATATTAACATGATATTACGACCATTTAGGATTGTAGTTACAATAAGTACTTAACAATTGCAACGTCATAAAAGATTATTACAACCCCAGAAAACCGTGGCAATAGGAACATGCTATTGCATCCATTCGAAAATCTTGTTGCAATAACCACCCTAGCAATTGCAACACCATGGAACATTATTGCAACCCATAATAACCGTGGCAATAGTTACAAGCAAAAGCAACCAAATCCAATATAGTTGCAATAACACCAAGTAATTGCAACAAAAACCAATACTATTGCAACTCGAAAGTGTCATTGCAATAATGCCAACTAATTACAACATAATTCTTAAATGGTTGCAGTAGCACAAGCCTGTTGCAACGACAAACCTACACATATTGCAACAAATTTAGTCCGTTGCATTATAGGCATATATTGCAACCATTTTATGGAAAGGTTGCAATACGACCCACCTATGGCAACCAAATTAGTGGTGTTACAATCATGTGGCGTGGCATTAGAGGTAGAACCTTATAGTGTCAATCTTAAATTCCACATCCCTATCAGGTTGTAAACCTAGTAACTCATCGGGAAATACATCAAGAAACTCACAAACCACTGGAATATCACAAAGGGTAGTGGCTTGGATAGCACAAGACAAGTTTGGGAGTTCAAAATTTCAGGAAAGTGGTACTAGAAAAGCATTACCTCCCTTTGGTTCTCTCAACATAATTGTACGAGTCCTAGTGTCAATGAGAACTCCATGATCGCTCATCCATTTCATGCCTAAGATCAGATTTATAGATAATCCGGGCAATACTATCGGATCCATCGTGAACTCCATCTCTTGTATAGAGATGAACACATTTCTGACTATCTTATTTGTAGAGATAGTAGCCCCAGCTGAACTTATACTATAACCACCCTTGCTTACCTCAATTACTTTCTGATCATTCCTAGATGCAAATGCTTGGCTCATAAATGAATGAGAAGCTCCAGAATCAAATAAAACAATGGTAGGATGTTTGTTAACAAGAAACATACTAGCAGTGACAACCTCTCCCGTAGGAACCTCTTCAACAATAGTGTAATGCACATATCTAGGTCATGCTTTAGGATTTGCCTATCTCTGATTTCCCTAGTTTTGATTGTTGTTCTTCTTAGGATGGGGGCATTCCTTGGCCCAATGACCCACTTGATTACAGTTGGAGCATGGTTGATTGCTCCTGGGTCCTGCTGAGCTTCCTTGCCCTCTATTCCCTTTAGGTAAGGCAATGGTGAATGCCTTACGAAACACCTTCTGAGGTCGGTTGGCCTGGGCTTTTGGTGGAGGAGGCCTGAACTTGGGCGCTGGCGATCGAAACTATGGCCTAGCTACCACTAGAGCTTTAGACTAAGAAGACCCTGAGGTGCCTGCCTTAGCTGCCCTCTTATGGCCCTTTGCTGCTGCATGCAGATTGTTCTGGTTCTATTGAGTCAAGGCATCACTGATGAACTCATTGTATGTGGTGCACCTCGAGTTGGCCATAGTTTTCATCAGCTTAGTGCTAAGACCTCTCTTGAAGCTTTCGGTCTTCTTTTCTTCTATATCGACAAAACCTGGGGCATAATGGGACAGATTGTTGATTGCATGCATGTACTCAATAAGGGTCTTAGTCCCTTGTGTGAGTCGCATGAACTCAGCTGCCTTCATGTGCATTAGCTCTAGGGGAATGTGATGTCCCCTAAAGGCTAACTTGAATTGCTCCCATGTGACCTGTGCATTGGCAGGTAAAGAGGATAGGAAATGGGTCCACCATATCCTGGTCGGTCCCTGCAGCTGATGGGACGCATATTCTGCCTTCTGATGTTCTGTGACCCTCAATAGACAGAACTTTTGCTCAATAGTGTTAAGCCATTCATTCGCCTAGAGCGGTTTTTTGGCCACCTTGAAGACAGGAGGCTTGGTGTCTAGGAAATCCTCGAAAGAGTTGTACTGATTTGGCTCAGGCCCCTGTTGTTGCTGACGTGCGCGAGCCGTGTTCTATGCAATGAGGCGCAGGGTTTCCTCTATAGTTCTCTAACTACCCAAGAATTATGCAAAGAATTCATTCACAGATGGTGGTGGCGGTGGTGGTAAGTCACTGTCGTTGCCTTCTTGGTTGCTGCCTGCTCCAGCACGAGTGCGAGTCATCTGCAAAGTTGCAACAATAAGTGATTATTGGATGATGTCAAGAGATTGCAAATGAATTGTATAATCATACCAAACTAAAATTACTAGAGAGAATCTTAAATTCATACAATAAAATAGAGGAATAATAATTCATTCTCGCAACATGACATCACCAATTTGATCACTTATCGGGCTCGCAGCGCGTTAACATACAAGTCATAATCACCGGTAAAAGGAAAATGGAATTTCATTAAAGTTCAACCCATCATGAAACGACATGCAAAGTGGCAATATTACATGAAAGTCAAATCACAATTACCAAGCTTCAACTACAAGTCCATTACATAAATAGCAGGGATACATCTAGCGCTTTAACTAGTCACTGGGTGATTCTAATCTTCATTATGATCACTGTCGAGGTCAGAGATAGGATCATCCTCATTCTCTAGCTCCACTTCTTCATCCCAGCCATCATCTTCAACTAACATCTCTAGATCTTCTTCTTCCTCATCAGGGATCGAGTGTAGTTGGTTGTTCAAAAAATGCACCTCTGAAAGCTCTAGTTTGGTTTTGGTGAATTGATGAAACCCTAAGTGCTAACCTAATTTATCAAGTGATCATGAGATAGGTAGCACACTCCAAGTGGTGAAGCAAATGAAGATCATAGCATGATGATGATGATGCCATGATAATGATCAAGTGCTTGGACTTTGAAAGAAGAAAGAGAAAAACAAAAAGCTCAAGGCAAAGGTATAAACCATAGGAGCTATTTTGTTTTGGTGATCAAGACACTTAGACAGTGTGATCACATTTAGGTTTGATAGCCGTACTATTAAGAGGGGTGAAACTCATATCGAAATGCGGTTATCAAAGTGCCACTAGATGCTCTAACTCTTTGCATATGCATTTAGGATCTAGTGAAATGCTAACACCCTTGAAAATGTTTGTGAAAATATGCTAACACATGTGCACAAGGTGATACACTTGGTGGTTGGCACATTTGAGCAAGGGTGAAGAAGTTAGAGGTGAAAAGGAGTTAGTCTCGCTAGTCACAAGATGACTGGACGCTGGTCCCAGAGGAACCAGCGTGTCCGGTCAGTTGTAACAGCAGAGACGCTGGCGTCGATCAAACGACCGAACGCTAGGTCATTCAGCGATTAGACGCTGGAGGCAGGGTCCGGTCCTATTGTCGGGCAGCGCATAGAGGCTAGGGTCTCTGACCGGACGCTGGCAGGGTTCGGTCGTGCATGGCCGGACGCGTCCGGTGGGCAAAATGCATTTCTAGAACCTTACTGGAAATGACCGGACGTTGGTGGCTTAGTGTTTGGTTAGTTATAGCATAGCATCCGGTCAACTCAAGTGACCGTTGAGATCGGGACACGTGGCTGTCGTCGGGCGACCGGACGCTGAGGTCCAGTGTCCAGTCAACATGACCGGAGCATCCGGTCAGCCCGTGTTGTGCCCAGTGAAGGGGTACAATGACTTTATTTTGTGGGGGCTTCTATTTAAGCCCCATGGCCAGTTGAAGCTCATACCTTTGGCCATTTTCATTGACATAGCAACCCTGTGAGCTTAGCCAAAGCCCTCCCACTCATCTCCATCATTGATTCATCATCTTTGTGAGATTGGAGAGTGAATCCAAGTGCATTGCTTGAGTGATTGCATCTAGAGGCACTTGGTGTTCGTGTTTCGCTGCGGGATTCGCTTGTTACTCTTGGTGGTTGCCACCACCTAGACGGCTTGGAGCAGTGAGGATCATCGAGCGGAGGTTGGTGATTGTCTCTGGCTCTGATCGTGGTGATTGTGAGGGGTTCTTGACCTTTCCCTAATGGAGAGCCAAAAGGTACTCTAGTAAATTGCTCGTGGCTTGTGTGATCCTCATCTTGTGTTGGTTGTGCGGCACCCTATTGAGAGTTTGGCGTGTGAAGCCAATTAGCGCATGAACCTCCAAGTGAGTGAATCGCCACAACGAGGACAAGCTTGCCGGCAAGCAAGTGAACCTCAGTAAAAAATCATTGTGTTCATCATTGATTCCGAGGTGATTGGTCTTCATTGTTATTCATTCTTATGATTGATTGGTTCCTTCATCTACACGGTGGTATAACCTTCTTGATCACTCTCTTTACATTACCGCAAACTAGTTGTCAAGCTCTTTAGTGTAGCTAGTTGTGAGAGCTTGCTTGCTTGGTTGGTGTGGCTCTTTAGTTAGCCTTTGAGAGCACACTAACATAGGGTAGTGTCATAGCTATTGTGTGAATAGATACTATCTAAACTAGAATTGTGGTAGGATGGCTTGCATTTTGAGTAGGCTAGCGCAACACTTGCTTCGCCTCATAATTGTCTAACCATTTTGTTAAGTGTTGTTGTAGAAATTTTTATTAGGACTATTCACCCCCCCTCTAGCCATTAGGACCTTTCAAGTGGTATCAGAGCTGAGGTCACCGTGATTTGAGGCTTAACAACCTTCGATGTAAAAATGGCTCAAATCAACAACACCAAAAAGCCACCCCAATTTGATGGATCAAATTATCCATATTGGAAGTCAAAGATGACAACACATATCAAGTCAATCAATAGAAGAGTGTGGAATGTGGTAGAAACCAAAATTGAGATTGAAGATCCAGAGAATCCCACCGCGGCCGAAGAAGTGCTTCTCCAAAACAATGACATTGCTCTAAGTGCTATTCATGATGCAATTGATGAAAGAATATTTGAGCAAATCAAGAATATTGAGATGGCTCATGAGGCATGGAAGAAGTTGGAAGAATCATTTGAGGGCACTCAAGCCGTGAAGGGTGCAAAGGCATACATCCTCAAAGAGAAGTTTGCAAGCTTCAAGATGAAGGAGGATGAGAGTGTGCAGGAGATGTTCCATAGGCTTCAAGTGCTTGTCAATGATCTTAAAGCACTTGGTGAAGAGGTGAAGGACAAGGACTTCTCACATAAGTTCTTGAGATGTTTGCCTTCAAGATTTGGTACATTGGTCACAATTCTAGTGAGAAGCGGTTTGGACACCATGACACCAAACCAAGTATTGGGGGATATAATGACCGATGATACATATAGAGATGATGATGAGAAGGAAGAAAAGAAGGAGAAGAAAGATGAGAAGAAGGATGACAAGAAGAAGAGCATGGCATTCAAAGCCACATCATCCAAGGGCAAAGCTAAACAAGAAACATCAAGTGAAGATGATGATTCATGGGATGATGATGATGATGATGATGAGAAGATGACTCTCTTTGTCAAGAGATTTGGCAAGTTCATGGTGAAGAAGGGCTATCGTGCTAGGAGAAAGGAAGTCTTCATCTAATAACAAAGAAGAGTCAATAAGATGCTTCAAGTGTGGAAGCAAAGATCATCTTGTTGCTCAATGTCCGTACAATAGCGACAATGATGATGATAACAAGAAGAATAAAAGAAGGACAAGAAGGAAAAGAAAGAGAAGAAGGACAAGATGGCCTTCAAGAAGAAGAAGGGTGGTTCATATGTAGTCACTTGGGATAGTGATGCTTCCTCAAGTGATGATGATGATGATAGTAATGATGTCAAGACCACCAAGAAGAAAGTTCTTGCAAGCATTGCTATCAATGAGAAGCCTTCTCTCTTCGAATCTTTATCATGCTTCATGGCTAAGGCCACTAAGGTACAAACTAGTGATGATGAAAGCAATGAAGAACATGATGATGAAAATGAAAATAATCATGATAGTGATAGTGATGGTGATGAACCTACCATGAATTATTTGACATGCTAGAAGATGCTAGAGAACACTTTGACATCAAAGAAGGGAATGCAAAAGCTTGCGTAAGGAATTTAAAGCCCTTAAGCAAGCCTTTGATGAGCTCAATGCATCTCATGAGAGGCAAGAGGAAGCCCATGAGAAGCTTGGCAAGGCTCACAAAAAGCTTGAAAAGGCTCATTCCTCTTTGCTTGATGAGCAAAATAAAAAGAAGCATGTTGAAACTTGCAATGTAGGTTCAACTTGTGATATAATTGATGAATCATTATCTACGCCTATCATTGTTGCTCCCACTAACCCTTATTGTAGCACTTCCACCTCCACCTCATCGAGTAGTGATGGTCTCACTTGTGATGCCTCACTAGTGGTTGAGAATGAGAACCTCAAGAAGGAGGTCAACAAGCTCACTCACACCTTAGCTAAGGCTTATGGTGGTGAGGACCGCTTGCTTATGTGCTTGGGTAGCCAAAGAGCTTCTCTCTACAAAGAGGGATTGGGACTACACCCCCAAGAAAGGCAAGGCAGCCTTTGCTCCTCACAAGACTAGTTTTGTGAAGAACAATGGTCGGTTTTGCACTAGTTGCAAGCAAGTGGGTCATAAAGAGCATGAATGCAACAACAAGACCAAAAATGCTAATGTATCCTCCATAAAGCTTGATTCATGCTATATGCTTACTAAGGGTACAAATGGTGTGAAGGCTAAGTTCATTGGTAAACCATGGATGGGCTCAAAGAAGAAAGCCATTTGGGTACCAAAGAGCTTAGTGACTAACCATTCAAGGACCCAAGCAAGTTTGGGTACCTAAAAGGAATTGATCTTCTTTTGTAGGTTAATTACAAAGTCAGAGGAAGGACATTGGGTTCTTGATAGTGGGTGCACTCAACACATGACCGGTGATGCAAGAATGTTCAACTCAATCAACACCAATGGCAATGATGGTTATGATAGTATCACATTTGGTGATAATGGCAAAGGCAAGGTCAAAGGGCTTGGTAAGATTGCAATATCCAATGACATGAGCATATCCAATGTGTTGCTAGTAGAGAGCTTGAACTTCAATTTGCTATCCGTGGCTCAATTGTGTGATCTTGGATTCAAATGCATATTTGGGGTAGATGATGTAGAGATCATAAGTGTAGATGGCTCTAACTTGATCTTCAAAGGCTTTAGATATGAGAATCTATACTTGGTTGATTTCAATGCTAGTGAAGCTAGATTATCAACATGCTTGTTCACTAAGTCTAGCATGGGTTGGTTATGGCATAGAAGGCTTGGTCATGTTGGAATGAAACAATTGAATAGATTGGTTAAGCATGACTTAGTTAAAGGCTTGAAAGATGTTGTGTTTGAAAAGGATAAGCTTTGTAGCTCTTGTCAAGCCGGCAAACAAGTTGGAAACACCCATCCTAAGAAAAGCATGATGAGCACTAGTAAAGCATTTGAGTTATTGCACATGGATTTGTTTGGGCCAACACAATACACTAGTATCGGTGGAAACAAATATGGATTTGTGATAGTGGATGACTACACTAGATACACATGGGTATTCTTTCTAGTGGACAAAAGTGATGTGTTTGCAACATTCAAATCATTTGTCAAAGGCATTCACAATGAGTTTGAAACAACCATCAAGAGAGTTAGAAGTGACAATGGTAGTGAGTTCAAGAACACTAGAATTGATGAGTTGTGTGATGAATTTAGAATTAGACATCAATTCTCGGCCAAGTACACTCCACAATCAAATGGCCTTGTTGAGAGGAAGAATAGAACACTTATTGATATGGCAAGGTCTATGCTTAGTGAGTACAATGTGAGTCAATCCTTTTAGGCCGAAGCTATCAACACGGCTTGCTATTGTAGCAACCGCCTCTATTGTCACCGATTGAAAGAGAAGACACCATATGAGCTCTTGAATGGTAGAAAGCCCAACATTGCATATTTTTGGGTCTTTGGTTGCAAATGTTATATCTTAAAGAAAGGCACTAGATTGGGCAAGTTTGACAAGAAATGTGATGAAGGATTCCTACTTGGTTATTCCACTACAAGCAAAGCATATAGAGTTTGGAATTTGGATAGTGGTACTCTTGAGGAAGTTCATGATGTTGAATTTGATGAAACCAAGGGTTCACAAGTAGAGAATGAGAACTTGGAAGATGTTAGAGGCATTCAACTTTCAAATGCCATGAAGAACATGGATATTGGTGAATTGAGGCCTAGGCAAGTGAATGATGATGAAGATGATCAAGTGCAAGTGCTCTCTAACTCAAATGTGCAAGATGATACAAATCAAGTTAGTGACAAGTGGATCTCATGATAATGAACAAGATCAAGTGGCTAGTACATCATCTCAACCCAATGATCAAGCAAGTGCAAGCAATCAAGTTCCAATCCTCCAACCAACCAATGTTGCAAGGGATCATCCATTGGACACTATCATTGGTGATATTTCTAGAGGTGTGCAAACTAGATCAAGATTGGCTTCATTTTGTGAGCATTTCTCATTTGTGTCATCCATTGAACCAAAGAAGATAGATGAAGCATTGAAGGATGTTGATTGGGTAAATGCTATGCATGAAGAATTGAATAACTTCACAAGAAATCAAGTATGGAAGTTGGTAGAAAGACCAAAGGGACACAATGTGATTGGAACCAAATGGGTCTTTAGAAACAAGCAAGATCAAGATGGGATAGTAGTAAGGAACAAAGCAAGATTGGTAGCACAAGGCTATACACAAGTTGAAGGTCTTGACTTTGGAGAAACATATGCCCGGTTGCTAGATTGGAAGCAATTAGAATCTTGCTAGCCTATGCTTGTGCCCACAACATCAAGCTCTATCAAATGGATGTTAAGAGTGCATTTCTCAATGGTTACATCAATGAAGAAGTATATGTTGAGCAACCTCCTGGTTTTGAAGATGACAAGAAGCCCAACCATGTGTACAAGTTGAAGAAGGCATTGTATGGCTTGAAGCAAGCACCTAGAGCATGGTATGAGAGATTGAGGGACTTCCTACTCTCTAAAGGGTTCATGATGGGCAAGGTTGACACCACTCTTTTCATCAAGAAGATTGGAAAAGATTTATTTGTGTTGCAAATCTATGTTGATGACATCATATTTGGATCAACCAATCAAGACTTTTGTGATGAGTTTGGAAAGATGATGGCTAATGAGTTTGAGATGTCCATGATTGGAGAAGTTAAGTTACTTCCTTGGTCTTCAAATCAAGCAATTGAAGAATGGTACATTTGTGAGTCAAGGCAAGTATATCAAGGACATGATCAAGAAGTTTGGCATGAGTGATAGCAAAGTCATTAGCACACCAATGGGAACAAATGGCAACTTGGATAGTGATGCAAGTGGTAATATGGTGGATCAAAAATTGTATCGATCTATGATTGGAAGCCTACTCTATGTGACCGCATCAAGGCCGGATGTCATGTTTAGTGTATGCATGTGTGCAAGATTTCAAGCCTCACCAAGAGAAAGTCATTTGAAGGCTACAAAGAGGATATTGAGGTACTTGAAGCATACACCAAATGTTGGTTTGTGGTATCCCAAAGGAGCAAAGTTTGAGCTAGTTGGTTACTCTGACTCGATTATGCGGGATGCAAGGTTGAAAGGAAGAGCACCTCGGGCACATGTCAATTGTTGGGAAGATCACTTGTTTCATGGTCATCAAAGAAGCAAAATAGTGTTGCATTATCAACCGCCGAAGCCGAATACATATCCGCCGGTAGTTGTTGTGCACAAGTACTTTGGATGAAGGCCACTTTGAGTGACTTTGGAATCAAGTTCAAGAAAGTGCCATTGCTATGTGACAATGAGAGTGCAATCAAGTTGACCAACAATCCGGTTCAACATGCAAGAACAAAGCACATTGATGTCCGCCACCATTTCATAAGAGATCACCAACAAAAAGGGGACATTTGCATTGAGAGTGTAGGCACCGAAGATCAACTTGCCGATATATTCACCAAGCCATTGGATGAGAAAAGGTTTTGCAAGCTAAGGAATGAGTTGAACATATTGGATTTCTCAAATATGTGTTGATGCACCCCCACTTATATGACATGCCTCTCCTTCGAGCAATCCAAGGTAAAAGTTGATTGGCATGACATACATCCTTGCTAAGGACATGTTTAGTGCATCTAGTCATCTCTCCATTTTATTAGGCTCATTCATGAAAATCAAATGAATTTGATGTTTATATGGTATCACTATTGCTTCTATGCTTAACTTAATCTAGTGGTAGCATATGACATGTTTATGGGCTTGTAAACCTAGTGTTTAATCTAGAAAATGAACTCTAAGTGTTTAACTCAACATGGTACAAGATAACCCTTATTTGGAGGTGTGAAGAAGCTTGTCCTTGGATCAAACCGAGTTAAATATCTTTGGTAAATGATCTAGATTGGATTAAATTTGGGAAAATGATCCTCACCCCATTGAATGACATTGATAATCTCTACCTATCTATATTTTGAGCCTTTGTGATCATTGATGACAAAGGGGGAGAAATAGTGCACAAAGATAAGTGAAAAGACAACACAAAGGGGAGAGAAAAAAAGATACAAGTGATAGGGGGAGAATTTGAGAATTTGACATAAAGGAAGAAATATGACAAAGGAAAAGGATCAATTAAAATTTTGAGCACACAAGTAGGGGGAGCAAGCTCATGAAATTGTATGGTGCATTTGAATGTGCATTTCATATGTTTGCTTGCATGGCATAAGTTCTAAATTTTAAAATATCCATGCTTGTGTGATGTATGCTAGTTGTAAGATTGATTGATGAAATGAAATCACTAGATAACTTTCATTTCTAAGTAAGTTTTTACAAGTGGTATCTTTTCAAAGTATGTTTCCAAGTGGTATAGAACTAACCATGGTGCTAAGGATGGTATAATGGTGCACTCCAATTGGTATCACGCTTCAAAGGTCCATCTTTTATACCTTAGCATCATTTGGTAGACATTGTCTCCTATATTTCCTATCTAAGCATATGTGCAAGCTTACAATCCAAACTCTTAGCACATATGTAGGGGGAGCAATTGCTACCATTTGGGGTTCATGAAACTTGTCCATATTCTTTTACACATGGTAAATATGCTTGGACAAGCAACATGGATTCAATTGAATTTTCAATTCATATCTTTGTGAAAGGGTTGTCATCAATTACCAAAAAGGGGAGATTGAAAGCTCTAGTTTGGTTTTGGTGAATTGATGAAACCCTAAGTGCTAACCTAGTTTATCAAGTGATCATGAGATAGGTAGCACACTCCAAGTGGTGAAGCAAATGAAGATCATAGCATGATGATGATGATGCCATGATGATGATCAAGTGCTTGGACTTGGAAAGAAGAAAGAGAAAAACAAAAAGCTCAAGGCAAAGGTATAAACCATAGGAGCTATTTTGTTTTGGTGATCAAGACACTTAGAGAGTGTGATCACATTTAGGTTTGATACCCATACTATTAAGAGGGGTGAAACTCGTATCGAAATGCGGTTATCAAAGTGCCACTAGATGCTCTAACTTTTTGCATATGCATTTAGGATCTAGTGAAATGCTAACACCCTTGAAAATATTTGTGAAAATATGCTAACATATGTGCACAAGGTAATACACTTGGTGGTTGGCACATTTGAGCAAGGGTGAAGAAGTTAGAGGTGAAAAGGAGTTAGTCTCGCTGGTCACAAGGTGACCGAACGCTGGTCCCAGAGGAACCGGCGCGTCCGATCAGTTGTAATAGCGGAGACGCTGGTGTCGGTCAAACGACCGGACGCTGGGTCATTCAGCGACCGGATCCTGGAGGTAGGGTCTGGTCCTATTATCAGGCAGCGCACATAGGCTAGGGTCTCTGATCGGACGCTGGCAGGGTCCGGTCGTGCATGATCGGACATGTCCGGTGGGCAAAATGTGTTTCTAGAACCTTACTAGAAACGACCGAGCGCTGGTGGCTCAGTGTCCGGTCAGTTATAGTGTAGGTCCAGTCAATTCAAGTGACCGTTGAGATCGGGACACATGGCTATCGTCGGGCGACCGGACGCTGAGCTCCAACGTCTAGTCAACATGACCGGAGCGTCCGGTCTGCTTGTGTTGTGCCCAGTGAAGGGGTACAATAGCTTATATTCGTGGGGGCTTCTATTTAAGCCCCATGGCCAGTTGAAGCTCATACCTTTGGCCATTTTCATTGACATAGCAACCTTGTGAGCTTAGCCAATGCCCTCCCACTCATCTCCATCATTGATTCATCATCTTTATGAGATTGGGAGTGAATCCAAGTGCATTGCTTGAGTGATTGCATCTAGAGGCACTTGGTGTTCGTGTTTGCTGTGGGATTCGCTTGTTACTCTTGGTGGTTGCCACCACCTAGACGGCTTGGAGCAGTGAGGATCATCGAGCGGAGGTTGGTGATTGTCTCTGGCTCCGATCGTGGTGATTGTGAGGGGTTCTTGACCTTTCCCCAGCGTAGAGCCAAAAGGTACTCTAGTGGATTGCTCGTGGCTTGTGTGATCCTCATCTTGTGTTGGTTGTGCGGCACCCTATTGAGGGTTTGGCATGTGAAGCCAATTAGCGCGTGAACCTCCAAGTGAGTGAATCGCCACAACGAGGACTAGCTTGCCGGCAAGCAAGTGAACCTCGGTAAAAAATCATTGTGTTCATCATTGATTCCGAGGTGATTGGTCTTCATTGTTATTCATCCTTGTGATTGATTGGTTCCTTCATCTACACAAGGGTATAACCTTCTTGATCACTCTCTTTACATTACCGCAAACTAGTTGTCAAGCTCTTTAGTGTAGCTAGTTGTGAGAGCTTGCTTGCTTGGTTGGTGTGGCTCTTTAGTTAGCCTTTGAGAGCACACTAACATAGGGTAGTGTCATAGCTATTGTGTGAATAGATACTATCTAAACTAGAATTGTGGTAGGTGGCTTGCATTTTGAGTAGGCTAGCGCAACACTTGCTTCACCTCATAATTGTCTAACCATTTTGTTAAGTGTTGTTGTAGAAATTTTTATTAGGACTATTCACCCCCCCTCTAGCCATTAGGACCTTTCAACCTCATGCTGAAGATCAACTACTACGTTCTAGGTCTGTGCAAGCTGATGGCGCAAGTCCCTCTTGACATGGTCCTGCTGGACGCTCATGGCATGGGTCCTATCTCGTTCTGCTTCTGCCATAGCTGCACGGTTGTTTGCTATGATCCATTGGCACATAGCTGTGAACACCTCAGCAAGGCGGTCTCCAGCTGCTCCCACAGTCCTGCTAACATTGCTTGATCATCTGCTCTTGCCTCTTGGGCGGCAGCTCTCTGTTGATCAACTTGCTCCATTTTGGTGTGGAGATTTCCCAAAGCTACATATGCTTGATCAGTTTCCCACCAACTGATATGATCCCACTAGGATTTGTTCTCGATCTTTCGATCAGAGGTGTGGGATAACTCAATTGATGGGTGGAGACAACGTTCACGGCCTGACTACAGCTTTCCAAGCTGCGCCTTAGCAACCGATACACCACCTCCAATGGCTGCCGCGATCTTGTGGAGCGCGTCACCCGACCACTAGGGCACTCATCTTGCAAGCAATCGAAGAACTAGCAAGAACATTTATAGCAAGTACTGAATTACTAGATGTAGATGAAGGTTTCAAACTCAATCTCAATTAAGGTGGGGTTCCAAAGACAAGAAGACGGGCGGCTGATCCAGCATGTGCGCTTACAAGCAAGTAGCGAGAGCTAAACTTGATCTAAACAAAACCCAACTATTCTTGGTGGCGGCTAAGGAGTATATGAAGGTGGAAGAATGACCACCAGGGTGTTGGGGTCGTTCTTCAACCCTAGGACGCATCCCTAATGGACCCAACTTGATACACGGCCCATTGGACCAAACTAAGGTGACGCAGCACCTTTGGATAGACAAGCTCTCAGTCGTAATTCAGTCATTGCGACCACCTCAAAATAGATATGGACTTGATTCTAGATCCATATGAAAATAGACTTCATAAGGATTCCATGAAGTACTTCAACGCCCCAATCCAAGTCCGTATTCGACCGTGGTGACCATCACAAGTTGGAGCTGTCCTGGAGTCCAAATTCAGCCTCTGCGAATCCTTGTCCCTTTCAGTCCTCTCCCTAGTTCCTAACCAAAACAAGAGTGCACGCGTCTCCATGGTCTAAATATGATGGACAGGAACTCAAGAATGAACTTACTTGATGATTAATTTGACGAGCACGGGCGCAAGTAATACTCGTGTCGGCGTGGATGTATCGTTGGTGTTGATGTCCTCATCACATCGAGCCTCACTTGCTGCCTTTTTGTGCTTGCGCACATGCTGCTTGAGCTTATGTTGTGCAGCTTCGGCTCTCATGAGCTTATCCATGCAAGTGGTATAGGATTCCTGCCAGAAGTCCCTAGTGTCCTAATGAGTGTAGAACATCTTCATTACGGCAAACATGGCACTCATAGTGGGACTAGAACTATCGGCCAGCTCATCCCAATCTCGAATCAGCGCATTGTTGTTGCGCTATGCCCACACTATTGTGGACGGATCCAGGTACCAATGGCAATGTCGGTAAGGTCATCCCTGTGCTGCTGACAAATCTAACTCAGTACCTCGAAGCTACTACTTGGGTAGCCTCCCAAGGAGTTCTTCCTTCAGATTCCGCCTTCCATTCATGCAAGAAGGGTGCTTGGGTATGAGCTGGTATGGTCAACCGTACTTCATACCATGGTTGTCCCTCTAGGTATACTTTATTCTAGTAATAGAGGGGTGGTTCATAATACCCTACATAGTGCAAGACTCTCCAAAGTAGGGTAGGAGTTCCAAACATCAACAGGAAATTCTCACTTCCAACTGGTGCTGCCATCTGTACCAACAACATGTGCAACTCTTGTGAGATAAAGTCATAATGGATAAGAGTTACATAACTGAGTAAGAGATTTATAAGGGGAGGAACAATGCAAGTATGGAATAATAATTTATCATGATGCATGCACGTTCCGTACGTCCTTACAAACTTAGGAAAAATATTTCTAACGACATACACAGTGGCATACATACGTTCTCTCATATATAGCGAGCTAGTCAGGCTACACGTTTCACTGTTAGTGTACCTACATAAGAATTTCATGTCAGCCCAACCCCACAATTATATATGCAGAATGTAAATCTGGGCTCTAAGTTGCAACTAAATACTTTCATATATGTATACCCATACATATACTTCCGTATCAAAGCTACCCGATGACAATTTATTACCCACAATTAAATACGCACCATACACACATGCAAGCATGCATACACAGCCATATCAAAGCTAGCTCTCCCCAACCGCACGCTCACTTCTTGTGGCCATGTCACTCATCAACTTACCTTCTTACCTGGCGTCGAGGCATTTGATCCATACATTACCACTCAAGTGAATGTCATTCATACAATAGCACGATGTATGGACGATGAAAATGAAAGCACCCAAGTTAGTACTTAATTAGCCACCTAAAGTCCTTGATTGGGCATAAAGGAAGTGATCACTGGCACACTTTAGATTTTTTCAACTCTGGGTTTCAAACACCTATTTATATAGCTATTAGTTGCTAGAAATTGGTTTTGGAAAACAAAAACCTTTGTTTTAAACACACATGTGGCAATTAAGGTTGAATCTTGCTCTGATGCCAACTATCGCAGAACCAACCAATTTATAAGAGCACAAGTATAATGACATCCTATAAGCAGTCGCGGTGTCATACTTGAGCCCATATAAACCCGGTAGTCCATCGAGTACCACGACGGGTCTCGATTAACGATCCACATACAACCAAGATCGTACATAATTCAACATACATGACACATGTCACATAAAGTTCACAGATACAGTTCATTCATCAGAGTATGAAATAAGGTTATTGCAAACCAAGTTCGGTAGATAGTAGCGGACGCAAATTAAATTTCAAAACTAGCATCATAGTTCAAATACAGTGCCAACTCATGATCACAATCCATAAAAGCATATAAGAAGGATTATTAAAGATTCTTGCCTAGGGCTCATTCCTCATCCACCGTAGGGTAGAAGCAGTGCTTGCAATAGCCATGATAAACTGTACCATCTACAACAATGGGAATAAAACTCTGAGTATGAGAAGGTACTCAGCTAGACTTACCCGTCATAAACCAGAAATAAATTGACTCCAAGGATTATGCAAGGCTTTGTAAGTGGAGGTGGCTTGACAACATTTTGCATAAAAGCGATTAACTCAGTTATTCAATTATACTTCGGGTGGAAGCACCGGCGAGGGTGTCCACGTGCGTGGCGGTGCGGCGGTGAGAGCGTGGTAGCGCTGCGCATCGTGTTCCATGTCGGTGAGTCAACTATTCACCATAGCGCCATGCCAGAAGCTAGGACACACCCTAACCAAGCTCTAACGCGGAGAAGGTAGAAGAAAGGGCAAGTGAGTCGAGCAGCGGCGAGCTCGCCATGAAGGCGGCCATGGAACCCATGATTTCGGCAAGGTTAAGAATCGGCGATTTTGCCCCCACCATGGCTCGAATGGGACCACAAACATGATGAGGGCGTCGAGCAAAGCAAGACGCATCTACGTGCACAAGTAATCGAGGAATGCTAGGCGATGGAGGAGCTACATGGCGGTGGAGCAGTGCGGTGGTGCGGCGGCGCTCAGTGCTCCCACTGTGCGCACGAGAGAGGGCAGTGGAGAGGGAGAGAGTGCGCGGGAGTGAGTGAAATGAGCAACACGGTTCCTCTATTATCACTCGCCACACGACCACGGCGGGGGCTCGACGCCGGCCAGCGGCGGCCACACGGCGGCCAAGCGCTGTGCCTGGTCGGCCACCCACGGCGCGTGACGACGAGGCCATCAGATCCCAATGGCTAACCTGACAGCGCCATTTCTACCCTTCTAAACTCTAAAACCATGGCGAGTTAGCAAAATATTCATTAATAAAAGTTGGAGATCTACATTAAGGCTACAAAATTTCTTTAGAACTCATCTCCTAATTCACAATGGTTATAGAGTTAAATCATCACAAAGTCAGGCACATCAACACTGTCAGAGTAGTTAGACTTAAAATTTCTCGAGTATGAAAAACAGAACTGCATTCATTTTTGTGATCCAAATTCAAGCATGTTAGGAGCTGAACTAGCCTATGACCCAAAAACAAAAGTTGTTGCACTACTTGAGTTCTACAACTTTGTTTTAGGGTGCATAGCCATGCAAAGTTTCTAAAGTGATGTTAAACTCTAGTCAAACATACAACATGAAAATGATGATTTACACTATAGCTATGACTTAGAGACCAAACTAGCCTTAGTCATGAATACCAAAGTTGTTCCTAGTGACATTCTAAACATGTTTAAGGTATTTCAAAGGTTCCACAATCATTTTATACATTAGTTAATGTAAACCCTAGCATATGAAGGCATTTAAGTGACAACACATGCAATATAAGCCAACATAGAGATACTAATTGAGATGCTCATGCTAATAAGGGATCAATGATGCTTATGCTCATGCAATGCCAAGGCTAAATGCAAGCTTAACACCTAGGTTGTTATAGCTTCTCACAAAAGAAGTTAGTGGGAGCACAATGTGACTCGAAGAGGTTCGAGAAACACAAGAAAATGTTCCAGTTTCCACTTATGAGGAGGTGCAGCAAGATGAGCCGACGATCGTCGCTAACCAACATGCTGAACCCCAACCACGAAGATCAATACGAGCATGTCGTGCACCTAAAAAGTACACGTTACTGACTATGAGGCAACGTGACATCTTGTTGTTGGACAACGAAGAGCCTAACACTTACACGAAGGCGGTAATGGGATCAAAGTTCGAGAGATGGCTTGAAGCCATGAGATCCAAAATGGAGTCCTTGAGAGATAATCAGGTTTGGAACCTAGTTGATCCACCCGATGGCGTGAGGACCATTGAGTGTAAATGGATTCTCAAGAAAAAGATAGATGCTGATGGAAATGTTCACATCTATAAAGCAAGACTAGTAGCAAAAAGGTTTTCGACAAATTCAAGGTGTTGATTATGATGAAACATTTTCGCCTGTCGCTATGCTAAAGTCTATCCGGATGCTTCTAGCAATTGCGATGTATTATGACTATGAGATTTGGTAAATGGATGTCAAAATAGCTTTCCTTAATGGAAACCTAAGTGAGGATGTGTACATGACATAGCCTGAAGGTTTTGTCGACCAACAAAATGCTAGAAAAGTTTGTAGACTCATGAAGTCTATATATGGGCTAAAGCAAGCATCCCGGAGCTGGAATCTTCATTTTGATGAGGAAGTTAAATCGTTTGGCTTCTCAAAAAATGAAGAAGAACCATGTGTTTACAAGAAAGTTAGTGGGAGTGCACTTGTGTTTCTAGTCTCTATGAAGGACCTTGGAGAAGCATCCTACATTTTGGGTATAAAGATCTATAGAGATTGGTCTAAGCGCTTAATTGGATTAAGTTAAAGCACGTACATTGACAAGGTGTTGAATAGGTTCAACATGAATGAGTCCAAAAGGGGATTCATACCTATGTCACATGGTGTAACCTTGAGCGATACTTAGTGTGCCTCGACACCTGATGAGCAAGAAAGGATGAGTAGAGTGCCTTATGCTTCCGCTAGTGGCTCTATTATGTATGCCATGATCTACACGTGCCCAGATGTTTCATATGCTCTATGTTACGAGCAGGTACCAATCTAACCCAGGTGATGCTCACTAGGTAGCAGTTAAAAATATCCTTAAGTACTTACGAAGAACTAAGGATCAGTTCCTAGTCCATGGAGGTTTGGAAGAGCTCGTTGTAAATGGTTACACTGATGCTAGCTTCCAAAGCGACAAGGACGATAGCCAATCATAGTCAGGATATGTCATCTGCCTCAATGGTGGGGCAGTGAGTTGGAAAAGTTCCAAGCAAGAGACGGTCGTAGATTCAACAACAGAAGCCAAGTATATTGCGGCTTCAGAAGCTACAAAGGAAGTTGTATGGATCAGAAAATTTGTTTCTGAGTTGGGTGTGGTCCCTAGCTGCTCTAGTCCGATAGACCTCTATTGTGACAATAATGGTGATTTGCACAAGCAAAGGAGCCTAGGTCGCACCAAAAATCCAAGCATATACTGCGGCGCTATCACCTGATCCGAGAGATCGTTAATCGAGGAGATGTGAAGATATGCAAGGTGCACACTGACCTGAACATGGTAGATCCGTTGACCAAGTCACTACCACAAGCAAAGCATGAGACACACATAAGAGCATGGGCATAAGATGCTGGCATGATTAACTCTAATGTGAGTGGGAGGCTTATGATGATGTATACCTTAATAGTTGTCATAGGGTGATGACATCATGTCAACATTTGTAATTTGCATGTTTCAGTGAGATGTTCCATGACATTTTTCATTATATGTGATTAACGAATGTGTGATTCGTTAGTGAAACTCCATGATTTAAATTGAAGACATACTAAATGAGATCCCCATCTTCTATCTATCATGTGGGACTATGACGTAGAGATAAGTTGGTACATGTGTTGGGTGGATGATCACGTTTCACGGGTCATAGCGATATTGGATATTGGACCAACAATGTAGATATGTGTTGGGAACATAGTGTCGGATCGACCCACTATGAGACACTACGAATATGTGCTATTGGTTTCTCACAAATTACACACATACTAACGTCCTCTGATGTGAGATCGACGTAGAGTCCCGGATTGTGTAAGTCATACTTTTGGGCTTCCAAACACTACTCCATAACTGGATAGTCATAAAGTAGCTTTTGGGTATGTTCTAAAGCAAGTTGCAGGGTGCATCGAGTCAAGATGAGATCTGCCCCTCCTGCATCAAGGAGAGACTCTTCTAGGCCCTCTCGATTTGTAGGAACTGAAAGTGTATGGCCATGCCTTGACTAATGGTTAGTCGATAAAATAAGTTCTGCATGGAGCGAGAAATGGCTGAGAATCAAGGGTAGCACTTCACTCACCTTGTACTTGGCTAGGTGTCGTGTGGCAGAAGGACATAGTAATGGCAAGTGTTATAGGTTGTGTAAGATATGATCTTCGTGGACTTTCAGGAGTTAGTATGCCTTGCTAGAGGCCAATGCTAACTATTGATAGGAAATAGTTTCCACGTCATGACCGTTGGTTCCATGAACCTACGGAGTCACACACTTAAGGAGAAAGAACTCAAAGGATAAATGGATCAATTGGATTGAATCCAGGATATTGCAGTACATGGCCACAATGGTTGGTTGATTCTTGTGCAAGTGGGAGATTGTTAGATATACCCAATAGTCAGCCCAATTGGCCCATGAGGCAGGCCCATAAGCATCTCTATAAATGCTAATTACCCGGCCAGGAGGGGATTAACCCTAATCCCTCTAGCCACCATGAGCAGCCTTGCCGCCGCCCTTGTTCTTGTGGACAAGAGGCCATGGCGAACGCTGCTGCAGTGCCGTTCGATCTGCCGCAATTTATCTAAACGTGTCGTTGAGCACTAGCACATCGCGTCGCGTTGTTCTTCTCTCCGTACATGTGGACGTTCGTGGAGGTGCTGCTGTGTTGCGCACTACGTAGGATCGAACCATACAACTACTTACTCGATGTCATCTTCATCGACTACGCACGTTCCATCAAGTCTTCCGCTGCACCGCGCGTTGGAAGGTATAATCTATGATCATCTACACGCATGCAAGTGATCCTGTTTTTACACGATTTTTAATTAGTGCTAGCGTGTAGCCACCCGCATAACCCAACATTAACTTGGTCAACACGTCTACTCCTCATGTGCTCTTGCTTGTTGATGTCCCCAAGTATTAGTGTCGATAAAATATCGTCGGCAGTCCACCGAGGGGTATCCCGTGATGGTAGAAGTTGATATGCTCCACTCGGTAGTTGGTTGCCGTGCCAAACTGTACTGGTAGGGTAATTTCCCCAAGCGGTCTGGATGCCCTACCAGGTACCACGCCCTAGAAGGAGGAGTCTGAGGGCATGAGATCTGTTGGCCCGAGGCCGAGCTCCCTTAGGGCCCCGGCGAAGAGTAGATTCAAAGCGCTCCCACCGTCGACAAGGACTTTTCTGAAGAGCACCTTCTGGATAGTCGCGTCAAGGACGAGGGGAAAATGCCCTGTGTAGGGTATGTTCGCCCACTGGTCGGCCCTGCTGAAGGTGATGGAGACTTTGGACCATGGGCGATAGCTGGGGTTGGCGGTAGTTTCCTCTGAAACGACGACGAGCACTCGTCGGGCGGCGAGCTTCTGTTCCCTTCTGCTCTTGTTGGAGGCAAAACCCCCGAAGATGGTGGCGACCACCTTGTCATGGTCCTGGAAGGCATTATTGTTATCCCTAGGAGGTCAGCGTCCTCCATTCCCACCATTGTCGTTGTTGTATTTTTTTCTCCTGGAACTCCTTAGCCAAACCAAGGCAGTCCTTCATCTTGTGTTTGGCGTTCTTGTGCAGGAGGCACGGTCCATCGAGGATCTTCTTGTACTGCTCATCGTAGTTATGCTTGGCGCGCGGCTCATTGACGTTGGCAACAAAGTGGTCTGGTCGGCGGCGGCGATTCTGACCAGGTTTGAATCCATCTGGCCGATCACGTCCACTGTCCCGATGGAAACTGCGGTCGTCATAGCGGCGATTGTTGTGCTATCAGTCATCGGTGCGGTCATCATGGCGGTGAGGTGGGCGATTAGTGCTCGTATCTTCGTTAAAATGCACCTCCGCTTCCTTGGCGTCGGCGTACTGGTTGGCGGTTGTGATCATCTCGCCGATGCCGGTAGGTGGCTTTCTGTTGAACTTAGAACGAAGTTCACGGTGATGAAGTCCTCGGACGAAGGCGGTGATGACTTCGGCTTCCATGATGTTGGGAATAGAATTCCTCATCTCGGAGAAGCATCTGATGTAGCTACGGAGTAGTTCGGATGGCTTTTGGGTGATGCGGTTGAGATCGTGCTTGGTGCCCGGCCGCCTGCATGTGGCCATATAGTTGTCGGTGAAGACTTTCTTCAGCTCTTCCCAAGATCCGATGGAGTCCGGGGCAAGGCTTGTGAACCAGCTCATGGCGGCTGGCATGAGCATGACGGGGAGATAATTCGCCATGACGTTGGTGTCTCCTCCGGCGGCACGGACGGCGATGGCATAAGCCTGCAGCCACTGAGTTGGGTTCATCCTTCCTTCATAGGGCTCGACTCTGGTGATTTTGAAACCACAGGGCCACTGGAGTGTTCGGAGCGCCCTGGTGAACGCTGGGGGCCCTTTCGGGTTGTCAGGGCCGATATCAGCGTTATTGCCGGCGACGATCGACTCCAGAGCTGCGTCCGGATTACCGTACTCTTGCTCGTACTCCTAGCGGCGTCGTACTTCATCTTCATGGCGCTCGAAGCGACGTTGATCGATACGCCGTCATGCAT
Source organism: Miscanthus floridulus (assembly GCF_019320115.1). Lineage (NCBI taxonomy): Eukaryota > Viridiplantae > Streptophyta > Magnoliopsida > Poales > Poaceae > Miscanthus > Miscanthus floridulus. The sequence goes on along the minus strand of NC_089590.1, from coordinate 5,335,544 downwards.
CCCGAAGGTTACAGAGGTGCACTCAGGCGTCCTGTTCGACCTCTTGGTCGTGCTGGTGATGATGCTCGGCGTGGTGGCCTCCAACTCCCCCCTAGGGAGGTAGTGACTGGTTGGCGAAACGGCTTTGACTGGGGCGGCGATTGGATCTAGGATCGGCTAATCGCGCTTGTGGAGCATGAAGGTCTCTGAACCTCTCAGATCTCATTAACTTGACAGTGTGCCGCTTTAAGCATAGCGGTGACCTTGGCGAGCTCAGGCGTCTGCGGGAGGTGTGCAAGTTCATTGGCGGCCACCGCTAGACTAGTGCTCGGAGTTTTGAAGACGTCGTGGCCGTCAACGCGGAGGAATTCTTCGTCGAGGTTGCGATGGAGGGGCCTTCCTTGCGAGTCGAACTGGTTATCACGAGCAGCCTCGACCATCGCAAGGGCGCGTTCGTTATCACGGCATTGCGCGCGGTTGATGTTCCTATTTTCACGGGCGGCGTGTTCCTCATCTGTTTCGCTGTTCTGAGGGGGGGCTGTCGATGCTGACGTTGAAGATTGCGCCACCCCGGAAAGGCAGGAGAGGGGGTTGCTCGGTGAGGGTCTCGGCGAGGGGTTCCGTGGAGCCTTGAGACTCAGAGTCCGGATTTTCCTCCAGGATAGTTTGGAGGGAAGTTCCGAGACCCCGGCTGGCGTGCAGCATGTTGACGGTTGGTGGGAGCTGGTCGGCGAATTTGCCCCTCAGGGCGTCCTGATATGTAGCGGTGGCGTTGGCGAGCCCGAAGGGCAGGGTGGCAAGCCCCGAAGTTTGCCGAGCACTGGACATCGACAGATCAGGATTGGAAGGTGGTCGGTGCTGAACAAGGGTGTCCAGAGCCGACTCAGCAATGGAGAGGCAATCGGCGAGTTTCAGGCCGACCCGATCGATGGACTCGATCAGATCATCATTGTTGGCATGCCTCCTCCGGTAGCGAGGAAGCGAGCGGCGAGTAGCTGATGAAGTCGACCCCGGAAGTGGTTCCGAGATTGGATCTGCAGTCGCAGGCGCAAGGGTGGTCGGCGCAGAACGGATCTGCACCGGCTCGAGAAGCTCTCCGACTCCGTCGGCGTTGATGACCCACGTGATGGATCCGACCGTGAAGATCTGGCCGGGCTGCGGGAGGGACGAAGAGCCTGTGGAAAAAGCCATCTTGTTTGACAAGGAAACAACACGCACACCCCTACCTGGCGCGCCAACTGTCGACAGAATATCATCGGCAGTCCACCGAGGGGTATCCCGCGATGGTAGATTGATCGGCAGAGGAGCGTGTAATCAAGAACAAGAAGGCAACAGAGACACACGAGTTATACAGGTTCAGGCCGTCAGTATGACGTAATACCTTACTCCTGTGGTCTGTTGGTTTGTATTAGCTATCGTATGATTTGCCGTGATTTTGTAGGGGGTCCCTGCCCGCCTTATATAGTTTGGGGGGCAAGGTTACAAATCGGTTAGATCTGAGAGATAACCGGAAAGTAATAACATATTACAAGAATCATGGGATCGTACGTATCCTAACAGATCTCGTAGCATCTTCAGAATATTCTCCCCATGCCTTGCGGGAGGCGCCGAGCAGAATTGTGCCCCGCAAGGCTCCTTCTCGTGGGCTGGGCCACCCCTAGAGGCGTAGCCCATGTGGCCTGCCGTGGGTATCCGGGGTCATACCCCCTACAATCAGCCACCACGGTCAGTCTTCCGACCATCTCGGTCTCTAGGTCCAAGCCTCACGTTCGTCCTTCACCTCTCCTAGTCTCTGCTTGATCTTCACCATGGCCGTCGACCATCTCTATGCTCCACAGCCGCACACCAACATAGCCAAGAGAAACGTCGCATACGCATACTCACGTCATGGTTAGTCTCCTAACTCAACCAAAGCCGATCATCTCTGATAATCACTCATCACAAACTCGACACACAAGGGCACATATCAACCTTGTGTTCGCAGTGCTTGATGTCTCAATTTGGAATCCTACCCGGCACGATTAAATAAATAGTTGTTCTCTTATATTCCACATGTGAGGCCTAACAAAACCTCCATGTAAGGAGACCCATCAACATAAGTTAACTGCCCACTTTTTTTGTCATCAGTTAATTATTTTGAGTTGAACTAGCAAGTGCATGCGACATAATGTTCAACTCATCAACATGCTATATCTTTTTTTTTTCCCACTCCCACAGTCCATTTCTCAGGCGCGGTGATCAGCACTGCTCCCACAGGCGATACGTCGAGCTGAATGTCCCTCCACCGTGCTTCTTTGCAAACTCCATGATGGCCTTCCGTACAGCGTCATCCCACAACCTTGCCATGTTGCTGATCATCATCGGCTTTGGGAGCTCGTTGAGGGCATGCCGGAAGGACACTTCTGCCATGCCTAAAATGTTGCTCATCCTCTTCCTGCAGGCCGCCAGAACACACCTTAGCAATGCAACAACAAACTGAAAAATGTACTGACCATATAGACTAGCAGTTAGCTATCAAGCTAACTGAACTCACCTCAATGGCTCATCCCACTGGTCACTGACAAGCACAGGAGAGCTCCTGGGGTAATCCACAGGGACCAATAGCTTCACAGGCAAGATAATAGGCTGCAACAATTGGTCAGGGAGTCCATCAATACCATGTAACTTATCCAAAGGGCCGAAATATGCAAATAGGTTTCTGAATATTAAGTACCATTTCAGATGCGGCAAAGAGCAATTTCAGGTCTGGACTCAATGACATGGCAGTGTAAGAGAACTCGACAAGTGTGCCACCATTTCTAGCGGTGATCGCATCTGTGCCGCTGTCATCAACAATGGTGATAACAGTATCGAACAGCCTGCTGTTGATAGATCTTATCTCGTCTAACAGAGCATCCTTAGCATTCTGCTACAAAAAAAATGAATAGTGTGAGAGATTGTTCATGCTATGACAGATAACTAGTTGGTCAGAACTACATTGGCATTGGCTTCATAAAATTGTGGTAATACTGTTTTGAAAAGCTAAACACAATAATATAATGATGCCTCATGCTAATACCGTTGTTCTCTGCCTCTTAGCCCCTTGTTCTGCATTTGATTCTACCCTGCCCCATGTACTTTCGAGAATGCGCTTCATCTTGTTCCCAGTGCTAGATCCACCCTGCTCTGAGAAGAAATCCCAATCCTGAAACTCATCAATTTCCCAATGTGGTACCAGATTGTTCATGCTGACTGTGCAAATAAAATTGGCTTAGTCATAAAGCATTGCTGGTGATGAAGCCCTCACCTGATAATATTTAAAATAATAAGTAAGATAATTTGAAATATAGAAAAAGTTTTTGCAAGATGAGTGATCTTGCATTCTTACTGCTTCAATTAGGCGATCGATGGGCTTCTTAGCAACCACTATTTCAGCTCTACCGTGGTGGTTATCTTCTAATGCACTATCTGCTATCTGCACCTGAGTTGGGGTGGCTGTCATAGTGGGATTTACCTGTTCAGATTGATTCGCTGCTGCTGCTTCTGTTGCTGTTCCTCCTGCCGCTACCTCTGCAGCAGCAGCTGAATTGTCCACTAACTGTGAGGCAGAAACACTCTTAAAATTCTCTGATGATATGGGCACCACCGGAGCACATGTTGAAGCGGCTGGGAACAACCCCTGAAATGGTAACAGGTGATGGCAGTGTTGATTTCACTGAAGCACAGGGTGAAGCAGCTTCGATAACAGCAGGCAGTTGAAAGGGTGATGGCAACGGCGATTTCAGTGAAGGACAGATTGTGAAATACCAGACTCGGCAATGGATGGCAAAGTGGACTTAACTGAAGAAGAGCATGAAGCAGATTTTACATTACCTGTCATGAAAACTGGTGATGGCAATGTGAACTTCACCGAATCAGAGGATAAGGTTACAACTTTTAGAGCATCTTGCTTCGCAACAAGTGACGGGGATGTGGATTTTATAGAAGCAGAGTTCGAGGAAACTTTTACAGCTCCTGGATTGGTAATAGACAATGGTAGTATGAAGTCCTCCTGAAGCTTATTGATTGATGAAGACTGCAAGGATCCATGTGATTTCTCTGGGAAACAAGAGCTTATTGGTGGCTCTTGCTGCTTGTGATGGCTACTACATGGGAGAAATATAAACGAATTTCACAAATTTGTCTTATATAATAGAGAACAGGAAATGAACAAGCTGAGTCATTCAGAAGCTGGTAATTTAAAATATTTTTCACCGAAGAGGAAACTTAAAATGGTAAATGTGTATGAGAAGGCACTATAAAATGCAGCCCAACACATCATCTGTATTTTTTCGTTCTGATATAGGCTCATGGTCACACACAGTCAGCTATCAAGTACTCCGTTTATCAAAAGTCAATATTGTTGAAATACGCGTGATTGTGTGAAGCGTGTCCTCAGAAAAAAAAAAGTTAATATTATTTTTTTCGAACATCTCGACAGTTAATATTAACTCCTATGAAAGGCAAGTGGTACTTTATACTTAACCTGGAACCGCCATCAGATGGAGCCAGAACACAACTAAGATCAGTTGTCTGAGGTTGCCCACGAGAAATCTGAGACTTCAATCTTGCATCAATCTCTGCCTTTCGTGCTTTACTTTTCCTGTAGGGAAGTAGCAACTCTTCTGTGGATTTCTCATACATGGAGAACTTTCCCCTTAAGTTTTCGGAGATTTTGTCTTTGTCAAGTAGTAAGAAATTCAGCGTCACTCTGGCTTTCTCCTTCACATATAATTTAAATTTGTACACTACATTTTCGCGTTTGGTTAGTGCCTCTAACTGTTCCTGTACATATATGCAACGAAGGAATGTAAGAGACTGAGATTCACTAAAATATCAATTGATGAAGGTTCATAGGAAGGCACAAAGTGTTAACAGGAAGATGACCTTTGTAATATCTGGACAAATAATCCGTTGATGAAATTCCATGAGCTCTGAAAAGCAATCGTCCTTTAGTTTCTTTATCTGCAATGCAGGCAAACGCAAACAGGTGATTAAAAGACAAGACCATACACATCCGTTATGTGAGCAATGACACCGCAAGTTTAGGCAGCAGCATTTTACTTTATGAATATAAATGGACATGGCTCACAGATCATACGGCTTAGAAAAATGAAAATTTCACTGCAAATCCATGTATCAGCCTTCACGCATGTCGAAAGGAGTATTCTTACCTGCTGGGACATTTCCTCCCGCCAATCAACTTGTACAGCACGTTCCATCATTACCTGCTGAGATTCCATTCTGCTGACAGCAAAACCAGCATTGTGCTGACTGTTCCCTCCTTCCGGGTGACCACTATGCATCTTGGTGGCATAATGGTACCTTTGCCTGTCCATCTGCTGTTGATTGAGCCCCATACCTTGCTGGTTCATTATCATCTGCTCGTGCAGCAGCATACTAGGTCCTCTGGCACTTTGCATAGGAAGGTGATTATGCTGCCCATTTGGTTGAACAACTGATTGCTCTTGTGCCTGTGCAATGCTCGGTCGGATTATGTATAAAGTTTTGGTAATGCATTTGCAGATCCTTCTGATACGCCATATTCTTGTTAGGCACTGCATCCAAAGATGGAGGTGCCATAGGCTGGCTTTGCATATGAGAAGATCGCCCTCCATAACTAGACATCATCGATGCCCCCTGCGGCATTGCAGCAGTGGAAGAATTACCTCCATCCTTTGCTTCGAGTGCATTAACTGGCCGCACATGCCTTCCCATTTGTATTTGTTGCTGTACTACATTTTGTTTTCCCTCCAGAATATCCAACTTGAGAGCTATTTTCCTAATATATTCTTCCTGGTAAAAAAAGGGAATAAATTACATTACATCCCTATGATATGAGACGGAGGCAATAAAACAGAAACAATGGAAGAAAACATGTAACCTCGAATTTTATTTAATTTTTCATTTCAGTCACATTGGCATGATATTGCACTCGCTAGTTACTTATTAGTAGCAGATATATATATATATATATATATATATATATATATATATATATATATATATATATAACATCTGCATTTCTGAAAGCAGCAGGCTTCTCCTGATCTGAAGCTGAAATGCACACGCTGCACATATGTAAATGATACTAATTGATCAGCTAAAAGAGGAGACAATAGGCTTACCTTACTATTAGCCTCATGGAATATTTTGTTTTCGAAGTTGGTAGTAACCCTTCTGAGGTCGACGGTAGAGAGTCCAGGGAAAATGTGGTCCAATCTACATGCTCTGATTAAATTGAACATGTTCGATTGGGTTAAAAAAGGATTGGACGTGAGACATCAAAGAAGCATGCTGAACTTATGTGTCTGACTGATGAGAAATACATTAGTGGATTCTCAGAGACAGAAATAAAGATAGCTGATAACCAAACTGATCATCTTTATGCAGATAAAACATGAAGGAAATTTGAACCCGCGACAACAAAAAGATCCATATTTTAGAAATCATTGCAATATATTTCAAACCAAAAATGCCTTATCCACACATCAGTACACTAAGAGAGTACGACTGATAAAGTCGTCGTAACAGTATGCATGAATGGTGGACCGAGACGAATCGAATTAAGACACTGATGACTGATCTATCTCCACGACCTATAAAAGGAACAGAAGTTCTGTTTGAAATATTGAAGTATGCTTAGGGCCCCAGCTAGTCATATTGAGAAAACAAATCTACCTAGATAGCTTAGTAGCTACAAGTGAAATATTGCATCAGATACACAAAGCAACAATTCTAGAAACGAAAAAAAACATGAGCATATCAACTCAAACAATTTTTTGTAGGCACAAGACACAACGACAACAGAGTGAATCGATAGAGCGTATCTGCCAATCTGAAATCAGTTCATAATGCAGATAAAATGATAAACGAAAATCTGGGTCCATGACACCAGAAGATCCTGATTTGGGAAATCGCTGCAATCTGTTCCAAACAAAAAGGCCTCATCAACACATCAATACACTAACCTAGTATGCCGGATAAAGTAGTAGCAGCCTGAATAAAACTGGATCTGGGTAGACTGATTGAGACGCAACAAATTGAGACACTAATCGATGGCTGCAACATATACAAGGAAACTTCTGTTTGGAATATATAGAAGGAAACTTAACAGCTAAGCAATCCTCTTAACACCCCAGTTAGCCATACTGGGTAAACACTCTAGCTACTTAGCTTATTTGTTACAAGTGAAATCATTGCGTCAGATCCACGAATAAAGAATTCTAGAAAGAAAGAAAGCATGAGCACATCGAACCCAAGAAATTTTTGGTAGGCATAAGATGTGGCAACGAACAAAGTGTTCTGATCGAGTGTATCTACCGATCTGAATTTGGAGCCCCCAGCATCATGAGAAACGGAGCAAGTAAGCGGATGACCATGGCTCATCGATCCCTACTTATACGGATACTGTGCGCATGGCCTGATCGCCCACAAGTTGAGCAGATAATCAAACTAAAATCCCTTAAACCTCCGAAAAAATTAGGGCGGGCAACAACAACGAGATGGCGGAGCATGGATAGAAAACAAGGAGGGGCTAAAAAAAATTTCAACAACAACTATAGCAGGCAGCAACAATATGATGTAATAGGCTCTTCTATCATTTTTTATTTGTTTCCAACATCTTTTTTTTTTTGAAGAATTGTTTCCTACAGCCTAGGCTTTTGACTTTTCGTACATGGCTTCACAACTTGATAGAACAACTATTACATAGCAATTGGATGAAAGCAATACTACATGCAGTGACAAAACAGGAAACCAGGGGGGGGCGGGGGGGCAAGTGCCTAGGTTCGCCTCCAAGTGGGAGCGAGGGAGTGGAGCGGAACACATACATCTCGTGGCCCGATCGCCCACAAGTGAACCAGATCATCAAACCAAAATCCCTTAAACCAACGGAAAAATTAGGGCGGGCAACAACAACGAGATGGCAGAGCGGCGGAGTGGAGCGGAACACATACATCTCGTAGAGCATGCGTTGGCGCAATTTTCGATCCAGCGCCTCTTGCCATAGGTGTTGGCCCCCGTCGTCAACAATTGGGCGCAACGCAGTTGACGAGGTGGCCTGAGATAGATGGCTTCGAGTGGATGCCATCAGAAAGGAGGTGAGAATGAACGGATGCAGTCGATGTGCGGACACAGTGCTTCATATATATAGCACCACTACAGGTCATTTAGCATATGCGCTAGGGGGTGGCCCACATACCCAGATAAGGCTTATCATAGCAATGAATTAGAAATTAAAAAGCCAACAAAATACATCTGATAAAAACACAAGGGGAAGTGGCAACTAGATCTAGTGAACTCACATAGAATTTTGGTGAATAGTCCTATTTTCATCTACCATATATGAATTTCTACATTTGATCATTTACACAACACAAAAGCTAAGGTTACATAGGTAGTTTTATTTGTTGCAAGTCATGCGTACCTAGCAGATATTAATGACAGCTACAAGTAATGGATTTTCTAGGTACTATAATGAGCATCTAGGCTGCAATTGTGACTAATGTATGTTTTGTAGGAACACATTTAAATATCATGTCACAGTGCATGAGAAGAATGTGTCCGCCAATGTTGATGGAAAGATGATTGAAGTAAGGATTGAAGGCTCAGGTTAAAGGATCTTTCAAGAGTCAAGTGTTGCCAAAAAAGGGGATTTGAGAATTACATGTAGATCAACCAATTGTTCCGTGAGCGTGAAGATCCAAACATAGTGAACAAATGGTATAGACAGCTTGATCATGTAGGGAGGAACTCAAATCAAGTTTGATAGGAATCTGAACAATTTTAAAGAGAGTCAAAACAGTTTTGCTACACACGTCGGACAACCAACATGTGACAGAAATGAGCACACCGGATAAATGCAGGTAGAGTCTGGTCAAATATGTCTACAGTGGACACTGGTCTAGTGTGTGCTAGCCGGATGGTTCGACCAAGGTGAAAAGTTGGTGCCAAACATCCAACGGACATTTGATAAAAGAAGGGATTTTATGCCCTTCAACTTTTCTGTTTAAATAACTAGGATGGACCGTCCGGCAACTCTAATGTTGTGCAAATCTTAGCGTCCGTAATTCATTGTAACGATCGCAATAGCTTGATAAGTTATGTAATAAATTAATAATTCTAGCCCACTTAAGATACATAGATGATTCAAGTGATCATGAGATTGATGAGGTTTCTATTTTTTGAAAGTAATAATGAATAATGGTCTTATGAACTATTTATGGCTCATAATCTATTTATTTATAAACTCTGATATATCTATACTTAATACTAAAAAGCTAAAATTTCTTTTCATTTTTTATTTGTCTAGCCTCTTCTAACTAATTCTATGAATATTGTAACCGTTCCCATCCACATCTACAACCCTCCTCCTATTTTTTTTATATAAAAGTACACAAGTTGTGAATCCTAATCTAAATAGGCTTCTTCTATCTCGCAGGACTTTACATCTTGAGTAGTGAATAGGAATCCTAATCAGAAAGGATATCTCTATTTCTCTTCACTCTATTTTATATTAATTATATTATATTATATTTATATTATAGCTCTATATATCTCTATATCTCTGCATCTGTTATTTATATTAATTATATTATATTATATTTATATTATAGCTCTATATATCTCTATATCTCTGCGGCTTTGTGCCAGTCGCCCCGTTGGCTCCCGCCCCGTCACCCAGGTAATCCCGTGCGTGAACCAACAACGGCCGGGTTTATGGCCCAGACTAATAACCGCTGATGCCCTGTTAGGCCGACCCTTGCTTTCTACAGTATTTTGTTTTTGTTGCACGGTACAGATCAGTTTTTCGTTAGAATTTTCTTATACATGTGTTAGCACCTAGGTACTTGCCGCATGATACAGAACACAGACAGCTACTGCATATGCGTCCATGTTTCTTTTTCTTTTCCCGAGGAGAACATACTTATATTCATTGTGTAACGCCCGGCATTTTCACTATCAAGGTAAAAATGCCTGCTTAAGGATTATTATCCGACATAGCAATGCCTTCTTGAGTAATGACCCTAAAATCAAAGTGTCGTCTGGTCATTTATAAAATCAGTGGTGTGCTCGGGCTACTCTCAGGCCTGAGATCGGATACAGTAGACCGAAATCTGGCTGGACACAGTTCAGCATCTGGTCCTGCTGATGTGGCAATGCACAGAGAAGAGGAGGAGGAGCGGATGCACCAGCGCGTTCGATCATGGTGGACCGGACGCGTCCGTTAAAAAAACCCGGCTCTGATGCCTTACTGGAAGCGATCAGACTCCAGTGATGGAGCGTCCGGTCACTTTGAGCAGTGCGTCCGGTCGCAACTTAACACGTGGCGTGAAACAGACTAGCCGTTAAGATCGGGCACTCAGCATTTGAGGCTGATGATACGTGGCGAGCATCAGGCGACCGGATGCTGGGGTCCTGTGTCCGGTCAACTTGACCGGCGTGTCCGATCAGCCCGTGTTTCACTGGATAGAGGAGCCAACGACTCTATTTATGGGGGCTCTCTATTTAAACCCCATGGCTAGCTCAAGCTCACTCTCTTGGTCCATTTGCATTAACATAGCAACCTTGTGAAGCTTAGCCAAAGCCCTCCCACTCATCTCCATCATTGATTCATCATCTTTGTGAGATTGAGAGTGAATCCAAGTGCATTGCTTGAGTGTTTGCATCTAGAGGCACTTGGTGTTCATGTTTCGCTACGGGATTCGCTTGTTACTCTTGGTGGTTGCCTGCCTCCTAGATGGCTTGGAGCAGAGAGAATCGTCGAGCTAAGGTTGGTGATTATCTCCGGCTCCGATCGTTGTGATTGTGTGGGGTTCTTGACCTTTCCCCGATGGAGATCACAAAAGGTACTCTAGTGTATTGCTCGTGGCTTGTGTGATCTCCATCTTGTGTTGGTTGTGTGGCACCCTATTGAGGGATTTGGCGTGTGATGCCAATTAGCACGTGAATCCTCCAAGTGAGTGAATCACCGCAACAAGGACTAGCTTGTCGGCAAGCAAGTGAACCTCGGTAAAAAATCATTGTGTCATTATTTGATTCTGAGGTGATTGGTCATCATTGGTATTCATTCTTGTGATTGATTGGTTCATTCCTCGACTCGGCGGTATAACCATCTTGCTCTCTCTCTCTCTCTTTACATTACCACAATCTAGTTGTCAAGCTCTTTAGTGTAGCTAGTCGTGTGAGCCTGTTAGTTTGGTTAGTGTGGCTCTTTAAGTTAGCCTTTGAGAGCACACTAACTTAGTGTAGTGACATAGCCATTGTGTGGATAGAGACTATAGAAACTAAAATTGTGGTAGGTGACTTGCATTCTTAGTAGGCTAGCGTAACACTCGCTTCGCCTCATATTTGTCTAACCGATTTGTTAAGTGTTGTTGTAGAAATTTTTAATAGGTCATTCACCCTCCTTCTAGCCATTAGAACCTTTTAAGTGGTATCGGAGCCGAGGTCACCGTGATTTAAGGCTTAACAACCTTCGGTGTCAAAATGGCTCAAATCCAACAACACCAAAAAGGCACCCCAATTTGATGGCACAAATTATCCATATTGGAAGTCAAAGATGACCACACATATTAAGTCAATCAATAGAAGGGTGTAGAAGGTGGTAGAAACCAAAATTGAGATTGTCGATCCGAAGAATCCCACCGCGGCTGAAGAAGTGCTTCTCCAAAACAACGACATTGCTCTAAGTGCCATTCATGATGCAATTGATGAGAGAACATTTGAGCAAATCAAGAACATTGAGATGGCTCATGAGGCTTGGAAGAAGTTGGAAGAATCATTCGAGGGTACCAAGGCAATAAAGGGTACAAGGCATACATTCTCAAGGAGAAATTTGCTAGCTTCAAGATGAAGGAAGATGAGAGTGTGCCGGACATGTTCCATCGGATGGAAGTGCTTGTTAATTATCTCAAAGCACTTGGTGAGAAGGTGGAGGACAAGGACTTCTCTTATAAGTTCTTTGAGATGCTTACCGGCAAGATTTGGCATTTTGGTCACCTTGATAGTGAGGACCGGTTTGGACACAATGACACCAAACCAACTCTTGGGAGATATCATGACCAATGATGCTTATAGAGATGATGATGAGAATGAAGAAAAGAGGGAGAAGAAAGATGACAAGAAGAAGAGTGTGGCGTTCAAGGCCACATCATCCAAGGGCAAGGCAAAGCAAGAATCATCAAGTGAAGATGAAGACTTGAGCTTTGATGAGATGGATGATGAGAAGATGGCTCTCTTTGTCAAGAGATTTGGTAAGTTCATGATGAAGAAGGGCTACCATGCTAGAAGAAAGAAGTCTTCATCCAAGAACAAGGAAGAGTCAAGAAGGTGCTTCAATTGTGGAAGCAAGGATCATCTTGTTGCTCAATGCCCATACAATAGTGACAATGATGATGAAAACAAGAAGAGCAAGAAGAAGTACAAGATGACCATCAAGAAAAAGAAGAATAAGGGTGGTTCATATGTGGTCACTTGGGATAGTAATGCTTCCTCAAGTGATGATGATGATAGTGATAATGACAAGACCACCAAGAAGAAGGCTCTTGCAAGCATTGCTATCAATGAGAAGCCTTCTCTCTTCAACACTTCATCATGCTTCATGGCTAAGGCCACTAAGGTACAAACTTGTGATGATGGAAGTGATGAGGAACATGATAATAAAAATGAAAATGAAAGTGATAGTGATGATGATGAACCAACTAAGGATGAACTACTTGACATGCTAGATGATGCTAAAGAATACTTTGACATTAAGAGAAGGGGATGCAAAAGCTTGTGTAAGGAACTAAAAGCCCTCAAGCAAGCCTTTGGTGAGCTCAATGCATCTCATGAGAGGCTAAAGGAAGCCCATGAGAAGCTTGATAAGGCTCACAAGAAGCTTGAAAAAGCTCATTTCTCTTTACTTAATGAGCAAAATGAGAAGGAGCATGTTGTAACATGTGACAAAGGCTTAACTTGTGATATAATTGATGAATCATTCTATAAGCATATCATTGTTGCTTCCACTAACCCTTCTTATAGTACATATACTTCTACCTCATCTAGTAGTGATGGTTTCACTTGTGATGCCTCATTAATGGTTGAGACTGAGACCCTCAAGAAGGAGGTCAATGAGCTCACTTGCGCCTTAGGCAAAGCCTATGATGGTGAGGACTGCTTGCTTATGTGCTTAGGTAGCCAAAGCACTTCTCTCTACAAAGAGGGATTGGGCTATACCCCTAAGAAAGGCAAGGCGGCCTTTGCTTCTCGCAAGACTAGCTTTGTGAAGAACAATGGTCGGTTTTGCACTAGTTGCAAGCAAGTTGGTCATGTAGAGCAAAAGTGCATGAACAAGAAGTCACAAGCTAATGTATCCTCAATTAAGATTAATTCTTTCTATGTGCCTACTAAGAGTACAAATGGTGTGAAAGCTAACTTCATTGGTACACCATGGATGGGCTCAAAGAAGAAAGCTATTTGGGTGCTAAAGAGCTTGGTCACTAACCTTCAAGGACCCAAGCAAGTTTGGGTACCTAAAATGAATTGATATTCTTTTGTAGGTCAATTACAAAGCCAGAGGAAGCCATTGGGTTATTGATAGTGGGTGCACTCAACACATGACTGGTGATGCAAGAATGTTCAACTCAATCAACACCAATGGCAATGATGGTTATGATAGTATTACATTTGGGGACAATGGCAAAGGCAAGGTCAAGGGGCTTGGTAAGATTGCAATATCCAATGACATGAGTATTTCCAATGTGTTGCTTGTTGAGAGCTTGAACTACAATTTGCTATCCGTGGCTCAATTGTGTGATCTTGGATTCAAATGCATATTTGGGGTAGATGATGTAGAAATCATAAGTGTAGATGGCTCTAACTTGATCTTCAAAGGCTTTAGATATGAGGATGTATACTTGGTTGATTTCAATGATAGTGAGGCTCAATTGTCAACATGCTTGTTCACTAAGTCTAGCATGGGTTGGTTATGGCATAGAAGGCTTGGTCATATTAGAATAAAACAATTGAATAGATTGGTTAAGCATGACTTGGTTAGAGGACTTGAAAGATGTTGTGTTTGAGAAGAATAAGCTTTGTAGCTCTTGTTAAGCCGACAAACAAGTTGGAAACACCCATCCTAAGAAAAGCATGATGAGCACTAGTAAAGCATTTGAGTTATTGCATATGGACTTGTTTGGGTCAACTCAGTACACTAGCATTGGTGGTAACAAATATGGCTTTGTGATAGTAGATGATTATACTAGATACACTTGGGTATTCTTTCTAGTGGACAAAAGTGATGTGTTTGCAACATTCAAATCATTTGTCATGGGAATTCACAATGAGTTTGAAACAACCATTAAGAGAGTTAGAAGTGACAATGGTAGTGAGTTTAAGAACACTAGAATTGATGAGTTGTGTGATGAATTTGGAATTAGACATCAATTCTCAGCCAAGTACACTCCACAATCAAATGGCCTTATTGAGAGGAATAATAGAACTCTCATTGATATGGCAAGGTCTATGCTTAGTGAGTACAATGTGAGTCAATATTTTTGGGCCAAAGCTATCAACATGTCCTTGCTATTGTAACAACCGCCTCTATTGTCACCCATTAAAAGAGAAGACATCATATGAGTTCTTGAATGGTAGAAATCCCAACATTGCATATTTTCAGGTCTTTGGTTGCAAATGCTATATCTTGAAGAAAGACACTAGATTTGGCAAGTTTGACAAGAAATGTGATGAAGGAATTCCTACTTGGATACACAACTACTAGCAAAGCATATAGAGTTTGGAATTTGGATAGTGGTACTCTTGAGGAAGTTCATGATGTTGAATTTGATGAAACCAAGGGTTCCCAAGATGAGAATGAGAACTTAAAGATGTTAGAGGCATTCAACTTTCAAAAGCCATGAAGAACATGGATGTTGGTGAATTGAGGCCTAGGCAAATGAATGATGATGAATATGATCAAGTGCAAGTGCTCTCTAACACAAATTTGTAATATGAATTTGTAATATGATACAAATCAGGCTAGTACAAATGGCTCTCATGACAATGAATAAAATCAAGTGGCTAGCACATCATCTCAATCCAATGATCAAGCAAGTGCAAGCAATCAAGTTCCAATACTCCAACCAACTAATATTGCAAGGGGTCATCCATTGACACTATCATTGGTGATATTTCAAGAGGTGTGCAAATTAGATCAAGATTAGCTTTATTTTGTGAGCATTTCTTATTTGTGTCATCCATTGAACCAAATAAGATAGATGAAGCATTAAAGGATGGTGATTGGGTGCATGCTATAAATGAAGAATTGAATAACTTCACAAGAAATCAAGTATGGGAATTAGTAGAGAGACCAAAGGGACACAATGTGATTGAAACCAAATGGGTCTATAGAAACAAGCAAGATTAAGATGGGATAGTAGTTAGGAACAAAGCAATATTAGTAGCACAAGGATATACACAAGTTGAAGGTCTTGACTTTGGAGAAACATATGCTCCAGTTGCTAGATTGGAAGCAATTAGAATCTTATTAGCATATGCTTGTGCCCACAACATCAAGCTCTATTTAATGGATATCAAGAGTGCATTTCTCAATGGTTATATCAATGAAGAAGTATATGTTGAGCAACCTCCCGGTTTTGAAATGACAAGAAGCCCGACCATGTGTACAAGTTGAATAAGGCATTGTATGGCTTGAAGCAAGCACCTAGAGCATGGATATGAGAGATTGAGGAACTTCCTACTCGCTAAAGGGTTCATGATGAGCAAGGTTGACACCACTCTTTTACCAAGAAGATTGGCAAAGACTTATTTGTTTTGCAAATCTATATTGATGACATTGTATTTGGATCAACCAATCAAGACTTTTATGAAGAATTTAGAAAGATGATGGCTAATGAGTTTAAAATATCCATAATTGGAGAGTTAAGTTACTTTCTTGGTCTTCAAATCAAGCAATTGAAGAATGGTACACTCGTGAGTTAAGGCAAGTACATCAAAGACATGCTCAAGAAGTTTGCCATGAGTGATGGCAAAGCCATTAGCACACCAATGGTGACAAATGGCAATTTGGATAGTGATGCAAGTGGCAATATGGTGGATCAAAAATTGTATCGGCCTATGATTGGAAGCCTACTCTATGTGACCGCATCAAGGCCAGATGTCATATTTAGTGTATGCATGTGTGCAAGATTTCAAGCCTCAGCCAAGAGAAAGTCATTTGAAGGCTACAAAGAGAATATTGAGGTACTTGTAGCATATACAAAATGTTGGTTTGTGGTATCCCAAAGGAGCAAAGTTTGTGCTAGTTGGTTACTCCGACTTGGATTATGCGGGATGCAAGGTTGAAAGGAAGAGCACCTTGGGCACATATCAATTGTTGGGAAGATCAGTAGTTTCATGGTCATCAAAGAAGCAAAATAATGTTGCTATTATCAACCACCGAAGCTGAATACATATCCGTCGGTAGTTGTTGTGCACAAATACTATGGATGAAGGTCACTTTGAGTGACTTTGGAATCAAGTTCAAGAAAGTGCCATTGCTTTGTGAGAATGAGAGTGCAATCAAGTTAACCTAACAATCCTGGTTCAACATGCAAGAACAAAGCACATTGATGTCCGATACCATTTCATAAGAGATCACCAATAAAAAGAGGACATTTGCATTGAGAGTGTAGGCACCGAAGATCAACATGCCGATATATTCACCAAGCCGTTGGATGAGAAAAGGTTTTGCAAGCTAAGGAATGAGTTGAACATATTGGATTTCTCAAATATGTGTTGATGCAACCCCCACTTATATGACATGCCTCTTCTTCGAGCAATCCAAGGTAAAAGTTGATTGGCATGGCATACATCCTTGCTAAGGATATATTTAGTGCATCTAGTCATCTTTCACATTTAATAGGCTCATTCATGAAAATCAAATGATTTTGATGTTTGTATGGTACCACTATTGCTTATATGCTTAATTTGGTCTAGTGGTAGCATATGACATGTTTGTGGGCTTGTAAACCTAGTGTTTGATCTAGAAAATGAGCTATAAGTGTTTAACTCAACATGGTACAAGATAACCCTTATTTGGAGGTGTAAAGAAGCTTGGCCTTGGATCAAACCGAGTTAAATATCTTTGGCAAATGTTCTAGATTGAACCAAATTTGGGAAAATGGTCCTCACCCCATTGATTGACACTGATAATCTAAACCTATCTACATTTTGAACCTTTGTGGTCATTGATGATAAAGGGGGAGAAATAGTGTACAAAGATAGTGAAAAGACAACAAAGAGGGGAGAGAAACAAAGATGTAAGTGATAGGGGGAGAATTTGACATAAGGGGAGAGATATGACAAAGGAAGGGGATCAATTAAAATTTTAAGCACACAAGTAGGGGGGCAAGCTCATGAACTTGTATGGTGTATTTGAATGTGCATTTCATATATTTGCTTGCATGGCACAAGTTTTAAATTTCAATATCCATGCTTATGTGGTATATGCTAGTTGTAGGATTGAATGATGAAATAAAAAAACTAGCATGCATAGGTTAAGAAACTAGACTTATGTTCATTTGATGGAAACTAGACCCTTGCTTCTAATGTTGATCTCATGGGGTATTCTAGTTTTTGTGTATGTCTAGTTACTAATGGTGCTAAGGATGGTATATTGGTGCACTTCGATTGGTATTATGCTTCAAAGGTCCATCTCTTATACCTTAGCATCATTTGGTAGACATTGTCTCCTATATTTCCTATCTAAGCATGTGTGCAAGCTACAATCCAAACTCTTAGCACATATGTAGGGGGAGCAATTGCTACCATTTGGGGTTCTTGAAACTTGTCCATATCCTTTTACACATGGTAAATATGCTTGGGCAAGCAACATGGATTCAATTAAATTTCAATTCATATCTTTGTGTAAAGGTTGTCATCAATTACCAAAAAGGGGGAGATTGAAAGCTCTAGTTTGGTTTTGATGAATTGATGAAACCCTAAGTGCTAACCTAGTTCATCTACATGATCATGAGATAGGTAGCATTATTCCAAGTGGTGAAGCAACGGTGAAGATCATGATTATGGTGATGATCAAGCGCTTAGACTTGGAAAAGAAGAAAGAGAAAAACAAAAAGCTCAAGGCAAAGGTGAAATTGATAGGAGCTTTTTGGTTTAGTGATTGAGACACTTAGCGAGTGTGATCACATTTAGGAATCGATAGCCGTACTATTAAGAGGGGTGAAACTCGTATTGAAATGTGGTTATCAAAGTGCCACTAGATGCTCTAACTCATTGTATATGCATTTAGGATCTAGTGGAGTGTAACACCCTTGAAAACATTTGTGAAAATATGCTAACACATGTGCACAAGGTGATACACTTGGTGGCTGGTACATTTGAGCAAGGGTGGAGAAGTTAGTGAAGTGAAGGAGGTGATAGTCACTGAAAAACAGTGACCGAACGTCGGTCATATGGTGACCGGACTCGGGGGAGCAACGTTCGGTCATTTATAAAATTAGTGGTGTGCTCGGGCTACTCTCGGCCTGAGATCGGACGTAGGTGACTGGACTCTGGCTGAACACTATTCATCATCCGGTCGTGCTAATGTGGCAATGTGCAGAGAAGAGGAGGAGGAGCAGACGCACTAGCAGTGTCCGGTCATGGTGGACCGGACGCGTCCGGTAAAAAAAACCTGGCTCTAGTGCCTTACTAGAAATGACCGGACTCCAGTGATGGAGCATCCGGTCACTTTCAGCAGTGCGTTCGGTCACAACTTAATATGTGGCATGAAGCACACTAGCTATTAAGATCGAGCACTCAGCATTTGAGGCTGATGACACATGGCGAGCATCGGGTTACCGGACGCTGGGGTCCTGCGTCCAATCAACCTGACCGGCGCGTCCGGTCAGCCCATGTTTCACTGGACAGAGGAGCCAATGGCTCTATTTGTGGGGGTTGTGGCAGAACCTCCTAAGAAATTGGGCCCACGTGCATCTATTGTTGTCTTAACAGACCTCTGATAGCGTACACGAGTTTCCAACAACTTAATAGGTCTGTCGGGTGTCCTCGGGAAACCCAAATCATCCACGAATCTTTTTCGAACAGGATCCCAATCACAGTCATTGTAGATTACAACAGTTTATTCAAATATATACATCAGAGTGAAATATAGCGGAAGTCTTAAGATAACATAGTTTACAAACCAGTTGTTTCAAACTTACAAAACCATAAGTGTCATACAACCATAGTAGCGGGATAATATTACATTAACATTATTTATCATACAAACTAGTGCCTTGTCCAAAGGCCATTCATCATTCCTCATCGTCATTAACTTCAAACACTAACATGCAGCAGGGACCAAAATAAGCCTGTGCATGGGACTCACCTGCAACAAGGGTTAACAAACCCTGAGTACAAAAGTACTCAACAAGACTGACCTGACGTAACAGGGGGTGAAAGACTTTAAAGATGCAGGTGCTGGGACAAGGTAAGGATGTAGCAAGATTCAAAAGTTCTTTGCCAAAAGCTTACTATTCTTCATCCTATTTTCAAGTTTTACCCCTATTTCCTTTTAGTTCATTATCTCAAACTAAATGTACATTTCCCATATTCCAATCCTTCTCATTCCATTCTTTTTCTCATGTTTTAGTAATTCACTAGTCCTGCATTGCTTCTGTAATGAATCGAGTCTCCATATCCACGGAGCATCGGCAATTCAAATTGATTCAAGTCCCTGCTAGGGATTCCTTATCACACGACATATGTAGAACTTAATCTTGCATATATCAACCTCGCTACTGGATCCTCCTATACTAAGCCGTCTCCACGCCACCCGAGAGCATAGCACGCCTCAAATCCGGCCACATTCTAGCCACGAGGGTACACGCTACTCCTGCCATCTCTCCACTCCCAGTGCATGGGCATTCGTCTTACTATCAGATTAGCCGAAGTAGGCTTACCGGAGTATGTGACCAGTACTACAAAGTATCTCATTCAGAAGATCCACAATGAGTGGCCTTTAAGCGACATAGTCGACAACATTACCCAACATTCAAGATAAGTCACCCGACTAGTATCTAGTTCATTCTACCTTCTTTCTTTCTTTGGCCAGTATGCCATCTTTGATTGTATCAAAACTTTTACTTTGAAAGCCTACCATTAAGCATACTAAGCATTCTATGCCTTTGTAAATGAAATCATCTTCAAGGATGGTAAACAATTAATAAGGTAGGCAATGCATCAAGTAGGTAACATTTGAATTAATCAACTTAATACAATAAGTAACATAGGTGATAAACTTTTCAAAGTAAACAAGGTAATGGTTTAATGCATAAACCGGGGCTTGCCTTTGTTGACGATCTCGGGTTCCTGGATCAGTACCACAATTATTGAATCCCGAGGCAACCGGGGATCCTTCCACAACTTGCTCAACTAGGATTGGTTCACTCTCAGATTCTACACAAAATGATAACATATGCTTCAACATGATGATAATGTAAACATGATGCTTTCATGGTACATGAAATATAACAACACCCCGAATACAACTTTCCTTCATGGTACAGTTGCAAGCCAACAAAACCAACTTACAATTCTACCATCAAGGACCACACAAGTGACTTGACCAAATTGATCTTGAAACCTTACTGGTCACAAAACATGACCAAAACAAGATCAAACACTAATCTAACACTTAGGGTTTGCTTTTATATATTTTTGAATTAATTTGGAAATAAGCCCAAAAATGAACTTGTTCCAAATGACCTCAGAATTTTATGTAAGCTTCCTCATGACAAATTAGTGTACCAAAACAAATTTCATAATTTTTGGAATTACACAGTGGCCTACAAAAATCATGGAAATTGCATTTATCAATTAATTGACTGAATTTTTGAACATTAAAAATTTATTCAAATTTCAAGTTTCATATTTTTAAACCATACTAGAACATGTATAGAAGCTACACATAATTTTTAGAATTTTTAGAGCTGTAAATATTTTCCTATGATTTTCCAAAGTTGCTGCACTATTCAAAATTCAGAAATTAACAAAACTTCACTGTTCTCTCTCGCTCTCACTGACAGCCAGGGTCCCACTCGTTAGTGACACAGAACATGGATACGATGGTGCTGCCATCACCGGTCAGGCCAAAACAGCGCCGACGGTGATGCTCCGGCGAGGTAGACCGCACCCACATGACCTACACAACCCTATGAACATACCCCGACCCTCAAAATAGCAGCAGGCGCACCGGAGTGAGCTCTTCGCTGGCCATGGCGGCGCGGGCGTGATGGCGCACGGCACAATCCCGACCACTGGTGCGGTAGAGGCTAAAGTGGAGCGAGCATCACGCTCAGGAGCTCTCCATGATCACGCCGGTGTGCTTGGTGAAGACGGAGACGGGCTAGAACGACGTGGCCACGGTGAGGTCGATGGCGGCAGAGCTCTGGCCGGTCACGGGGAAGAAAGTGTTGTGCTAGGCGATTCCGGCCAACCCAAGCGATGTGAGCAAGCCGAAGAGGAGCGCAAGGTTGAGGCGATCACGCTAGTGTAGCTGGGCACGACGGACGTGGTTCGACGGTGGCTATGGCGAGCGGCGGAGCTGGTCGGTGGCAGGAGCAGAACGGAGGGCGACGGCGGCGGTGCTCCTATTTATAGCCGGGGAGAACGCGCCCGGCATCGACAGCTCACGCACGAGCTCGCCATGGAGCTTGCTGCGTGTCAACGTGCGAGAAAGCGGTGCAAAACGATCGGCGGCGACAGCGGCGTGGCGCCGGCGGCAAGTAGGGAGGTGGCGCTCAGCTGGATTTTGATTTTTGAAGTATTTACAGAATTGCCACTGCATTTATTTTGCAAATTACTCACAAATTTTCTAAAGAAGTTGAAAATCTCCAAAAATAAAAGTTGCTCAACTTTTCAAACTCTACAACTTTACTTCAAGGAATATTTTCAAATTCTGCCTCCATTTTGAAATTTGAATTTGGGGTGCATTTGAGCATTTGAATCATTTCAAAATTACTCCAAATTTTATATGTAAACTTGAAAAACTTTGAATACCAAAGTTGATCCTTATAAAATAAGCTTCAACTTTGCTTTTTGTCACAACCCCAAATTCCAAATGGATTTTGAATTAGACAAAAGGGGCAAAAAGGACCTTTATGATTTAAATTTGAATTCAAATTTGATTTGTTTACCTTTTTACTTTAACTTTGATTTTTGACCAGTAACATGGCCCATTAGGGTTATTTGAGTCAAATGACACATGGCCTCACATGATCACATGAAATTTGACCCTTGTGGCCATGATCTTTATTTAGAGTTTGAATCACATCACACATAAAATAACTACTTATGAAATAAAGCTTATTTAGTGAATGCATTCAAAATTTTCTACTTTATGAATGCTTTGCAATGCATATGATGACATGTCAAGTTTTAGTGCTAGGTCAAAACACTAGAGGTGTTACAGGGGCTCTCTATTTAAGCCCCATGGCTAGCTCAAGCTCACTCTCTTGGCCATTTGCATTAACATAGCAACCTTGTGAGCTTAGCCAAAGCCCTCTCACTCATCTACATCATTGATTCGTCATCTTTGTGAGATTGGGAGTGAATCCAAGTGCATTGCTTCAGTGTTTGCATCTAGAGGCACTTGTTGTTCGTGTTTCGCTGTGGGATTCACTTGTTACTCTTGGTGGTTGCCACCACCTAGATAGCTTAGAGCAGCGAGGATCATCGAGCGGAGGTCGGTGATTGCCTTC
Organism: Miscanthus floridulus; assembly: GCF_019320115.1. NCBI lineage: Eukaryota > Viridiplantae > Streptophyta > Magnoliopsida > Poales > Poaceae > Miscanthus > Miscanthus floridulus. Next base: position 5,312,799 of record NC_089590.1, on the reverse strand, counting down.
GGCTCCGATCGTGGTGATTGTGATGGGTTATTGACCTTTCTCCAGCGAAGAGCCAAAAGGTATTCTAATAGATTGCTCATGTATTGTGTGATCCTCTTCATATGTTGGTTGTGCGGCACCCTATTAAGGGTTTGGCGTGTGATGCCAATTAGCGTGTGAACCTCCAAGTGAGTGAATTGCCACAACGAGGACTAGCTTGCCGGCAAGCAAGTGAACCTTGGTAAAAAATCATTGTGTCATCATTTGATTTTGAGGTGATTGGTCTTCATTGATATTCATTTTTGTGATTTATTGGTTCATTCCTCGACTCATCAGTATAACCATCTTGCTCTCTCTATTTACATTACCACAAACTAGTTGTCAAGATCGTTAGTGTAGCTAGTCGTGAGAGCTTATTAATTTGGTTAGTGTGGCTCTTTAGTTAGCCTTTGAGAGCACACTAACTTAGTGTAGTGACATAGCCATTGTGTGGATAGAGACTATAGAAACTAAAATTGTTTTAGGTGGCTTCCATTCTTACTAGGCTAGCACAATACTCGCTTCGCCTCATATTTGTCTAACTGGTTTGCTAAGTGTTGTTGTAGAAATTTTTAATAGGCTATTCACCCCCCTCTAGCCATTAGGACCTTTCATGCAGGCGTATCCTCTCAGGCAGATTGACCCACCCATCACATTTGGCGACCATGCCAACTTCCACTAGGAGGTCCTAGCCTTCGAGGTAGTGGACTTTCCGGGGTCCTACCACGCTATCTTGGGGTGGCCATGCTACGCCAAGTTCTTGGCGATCCCCAACTATACCTACCTCAAGCTAAAGATGTCAGGGCCGAACGACATCATCACCATAGGTAGTACCTTCTCTCACGCCTACACGTGCGACCACAAGCATTACGAGCTCGCCACTGCCGTCATCAACTCTTTCAAGCTCCTGAAGCTCAGGAATTCAACGACTCTAGTAGTCCCCGACTGCAACAGGCCGACCTCCTCGAGTGCCTTCCATCTGACTAAGGAAACCAAGGCGGTGGAGATCGACCCCACTGACCCGACAAAGATGGTGCAGATTGGGACCAAGCTCCCAGCCAAATAGGAAAGCGAGCTCGCTAACTTCCTACACGCAAATCATGATGTCTTCGCGTGGAAGCCTTCTGACATGCTAGGCATACCAAGGGAGGTTGTCGAGCACACACTATGCATTGTCTAGGGCTCAAAGCCCACCAAGCAATGCTTGCAGTTGCTTTGATGATGAAAGGCATAGGGCCATAGGCAAGGAGATCACCAAACTTCTGGCAACCGGATTCGTCAAAGAGGTATACCACTTCGACTGGCTAGCTAATCTTATTCTTGTGAAAAAGAAGAATAGGAAGTGGAGAATGTGTGTTGACTATACTAGCCTCAACAAGGCATGCCAAAAGGATCACTTCCCTTAACCACACATAGATCAGATAGTCGACTCCACCTCAGGTTGTGAAATCCTCTCCTTCCTAGATGCCTACTTACACTACCACCAGATCACGTTGAAAGAGTTCGATCAGGTCATGACTTCATTCATCACCCCGTATGGTTCGTACTATTACATAACCATGCCTTTTGTTCTGAAGAACGCTGGCACAACCTATCAACGGTGCAAGCAGCGATGCTTCACAGACCAAATCGATCCGCCCCACCAACCTGACCAAGTCGAGCGGCCGAAACCAACAATCGCCATCTATGTAGATGACGTAGTGGTGAAAACAGTTCATGCTAGCAACCTAATCGCAAACCTAGCCACAACATTCATGAACCTCTGAAGGTTCAACATCAAATTGAATCCCAAAAAATGTATTTTTGGGGTTCCAAAGGGAAGTTGCTCAGATATATCATGTTTGAGTGTGGCATCGAAGCCAACCCCAAAAAAATCACGGCCATACCAACATGGGCCCGATAAGCAACGTTAAGGGCATACAGAGGCTCACCGGTTGTTTGGCCACCCTAAGCCGGTTCATCTCCCGACTAGGTGAATGAGGGATGCCTCTCTACAAACTTCTCAAGAAGACAGATGTATTCGTCTAGACAAAGGAGGCACAGCAGGCTTTGGAAAGCCTCAAAGCATCACTGACGTCGACACCAATCCTCGTTGCTCCTGAACGGGGAGAATCCCTCCTCCTCTATGTCATGGCAAGCAACCATGTTGTGAGCGCCGCCCTCATCATCGAGAGGGAGGAGCCGGGACACCCCCTGAAGGTCCAACGACTGATGTACTTCATCGGTGAGGTACTCACCGACGCCAAAGTTTGCTACCCCTAGGTTCAGAAGCTTTTGTACGCCGTGCTGATGGTGACTCGGAAGCTCTTGCACTACTTCACCGACAACGAGGTCATGGTCGTCACCTCATACCCATTTGGGGAGGTCGTCTGTAACTACGACATCGCCAGCCAAATCTTCAAGTGGGCTCTCGAGCTCATAGGCCACGACATCAGGTATGTCCCCTGCACCGCTATTAAGTCTCATGCTCTTGCCGACTTCATCATCGAATGGATGGAAGTCCAGCTCCCGACCCCAAACATCACCCATGAGTACTAGATGATGTACTTTGATGGGTCAGTGATGGCACCCTGATTTGGGGCTAGAGTGGTTCTAATCTTCCGAAATGGGGCTTCGCTACGCGATCTGTCTCCATTTTTTAGCCTCAAACAATGCCATAGAGTATGAGGCCCTCATCAATGGACTGCACATTGCCATCGAGCTCAGCGCCACATGGCTATATGTCCGCGGTGACTCAGAGTTGGTCATTGACCAAGTCATGAAGGAGTCCTCCTACAAGATCCCTCTCATGGTGGCGTATTGCTAGGAGGTGTGCAAGCTTGAGGACAAGTTCTGAGGGATCGAACTGCATCATGTCCCTCGAAAGGACAATGATGCTGCCGACTTCCTCGCAAAATTGATGGCCAGACAGAAACCACCCACCGATGGGGTCTTTGTAAATGACCTCCATGAGTCATCTGCCTACATCTGAGAGGATCTGACCCAGACGTGCTTCAACTACCAATCTAGCACTCAGGGGCTTTGACCCTGACATGCGCTAACCCCGACCTGAGTGCTTAGGGGCTCCGACCTTAGCGCCTCCATGGCAACGTCGCTCAGGCGACATCGCCATGATGGCACTCGATCCGGTCGACTGGAGAGCATCACTTCTCGCCTACCTCGTCGAGGAGGTTCTCCCATCGGAAAGGACTAAAGCATGATGAATCGCTCAACGCTCTAAGACGTTCATCACCATTAGTAACTAACTTTACATGCGAAGCCCGTCGGGAGTGCTCATGAAGTGCATCCTGACTGACCAGGGGAAATAGCTTCTCCTCGAAGTCCATGCTAGAATCTCTAGGACATCACGTGGGCCCAAGGTCGCTGGTCGGGAAAGCCTTTCGCCAAGGTTTTTACTGGCCCACTACGCTACGAGATGCAGAGGAGGTGGTCCATAGGTGTGAAGGATGCTAGTTTTACACTCGACAGACTCATTTGCCTACGTAGGAACTTCAGACCATCTCCATCACCTTGCCATTCGCGGTCTGGGGCCTCGACATGGTTGGGCCCCTCAAAAAGGCCCAGGTGGCTTCACTCACATACTCATGGTGGTGGACAAGTTCACCAAGTGGATAGAGGTGAAGCCCATCACCAATATCCGCTCGGAAGAGGTGATCAAGTTCTTCCTTGACATCATCTATCGGTTTGGTGTCCCTAACTGTATCATCACTAACCATGGGACACACTTCATTAGGAAGAAGAAGTTCCTGGACTTCTATGATGGATATGGCATCAGGATCGATTGGGCCTCGGCCAGACACCTGTGTACTAATGGTCAGGTCGAGTGGGCCAATGTCATGGTCCTCCAAGGACTCAAGCCCCACATCTTCGACCGACTCAAAAAGTATGTCGGGCGATGGGTTGCAGGGGTCCCAGCAATCCTCTAGAGCCTAAGAACAACCCCAAACCAGTCCACAGGGTTCACCCCTTTCTTCCTCACACACGGAGACAAAGCAGTGTTGCCCTCCAACCTCGATCACGGCGCCCCAAGATTAAAGGCCTCCGACCGAGACCGAGCCACGGATGCTCAGAAGGACATGGTCGGCCTGCTCGAGGAGGCTCGTGAGTCGACCATCATCCGCTCCGCTCATTTCCAGATAACTCTCCGCAGGTACCATGAAAGAAAAATCAAAGGGAGGATCCTTGAGGTCGGTGATCTCATACTTCATAGAACCCTAGTCAACTAAGGAGAAACATAAGCTCTCTCCACCATGGGAAGGACCCTATACGGTGACCAAGGTAATCCGACCAGGCACCTACCGACTGAAGGATGACAACGACAATGTTCTCACCAACACATGGAACATCGAATAGTTACATTGTTTCTTTCCCTAAAGCTTGGTCTTACTATTTATTTCCATTCAATGCTTGCTCCTACAGCACCCTAGCCCGAGCACTCTCAGGCCTAGGTCACTTGGGGGCTCCACGGGGGTGCAATACCACCCCCTTTTTTACTATCATATAGTAACACTTTTTGCCCAAATAAAAGGGTGTCAACCAAACGAAAGGGCATTCCGTTCCTTTGATTACCCTAAGTAACTTGTGCTTTTAGCCTCCTGACTGATCACACCCCGCCACTGAACTACGGTAATGAGCAATTGAGCCTTGTGGGCCACGCCTGGGTTCTTAAGGTTGCAGCCTATGGGTCAACAGGTAGGTGTAAAAAAAGGACAAAAACAAAGCTATGCAAGGATAAAAACAAGGGCAGACGGGACAAGCTTCCCCTCACAAGTGATTTCATCACAAAAACAAACTTAAAATATTCACGAATGTAAAACTATTCACACGGGGGCTCCCCCACAAATTCATCTTTTACATAAACTGACTATTTCTACTCTAACTCTATTATGGCCCCTAGCGCATCAGCTAACGGTATGGTTCACGAGGACGAAGGCAGCTCGATTGTGGTTGGGACGATGGCGCTCAGCTCGGCTGTGGTCGGGACGACGTTTGGCTCAGTTGGGGGTGGGACGACGCACGCCACTGACCTAGCCTCTACTACCTCCGCAGGCTAGATGACATCTTCCTAGCGCATGTCTGTGGCCATGGTCGAACAGGTGAGCCTCCATCACCCACTAGCGCGGTGACCTGCTCAGCGACCATCTATGCAGGCGGCACCAAACTCTCCCCCAGCGCATGGATTTTGTCTATGCTCCACCCATCAGCGTATCCTCTGCAGATGGCCATGAAGTCTAGATCAGGGTAGTGGGTTGCCACCGAGGTCAGCACCCCCGATGTCCTGTAGAACATGCCATCGGAGATGAGTGCCCGAACTTCATTCAGGAGCTCCGTCAGCTGGACGGCGGGACGTACTGGTGCTCGGTCCTAACCTGAACACCTCGGAGATGACCACCTACACAATATTGTGAAGCTGGTCGAGCTCTCCCTCGAGAACATGTCATTCCTCAAGGGACTAGGCTAGCGCCTCTGTGCTCCAATCAACCACCGCTTTGACTGTCTCTAGCTCTTGCTCTAGAGAGCCAATCTTAGTTCTAGAAATGGACTGACAAATTCAGCAGCAAAGGAAAGAAAAAATCAAGGCATCAACCTGAGGGCAGTACGTATTGAGGTGGGCGCTTTTGAGAATGGAGAGCCCTTCCTCTTGCTAGGGTCACCGTCTCAAGCAGTCAAGCCTTGATAAGGGCGAGATCGAACTCCATCGACAGTCCTCTGTCCCTGAGCAGGTGCCAGAGGTTCACCTCCTCCTCATCATGAAGGATGAACTGGGACCTTTCCTGGCTCATTGATGAAAGGCCACACCAGCTCATGGGTCACCCCCTTGCCCATTAGAAGATCCAGCCATCATAGTATCATGCGACTGATCGGATCATCACCAACTCTCGGGATGGCGGGATGGCTGGCGGCTCCACCCTGGTGTCTTTCTCACCATCGAAGGGGATGTCCAACACCAGAACTTCATGGCTCGCCGGTAGTTTCTCTACTTCTGGCCTAGCCGTGGCTCCTTCGGACCCATCCAGCTCTGACCTAGGCAGGTGAACCGTGCGCTCCTCTATCGAGTGAGACAGGGTGCCCTAGTTTCCCTCCTCTCTGCCTCCATGACTAGCAGGGGAGGGACTGCAAGAGTCACCTCTAACTCAGCCTCTGCCATCACCATGGAGATCACCGCCATCACTGGGCGCTGCCATGCTCATGACCGATCAAGAAGACGCAACCCCCATTAAGGAAGGTCACGCCGCCACTAGCCTGCTTTTCCCCCTCGCTCATCGTAACCTACCGTAGGCTAGGTCTCCACTCTTCTCGCATGGAAAGTGAGGAGATCCCCAGTCTTGCCGGCTCCTGGCCGCTGCAAAAAAGGGCACAAGTGCATGTTAGTGACACCCAAAAAACTCAACTATGAGGGCTGAAGGGAAGCATTAATACATACATAGATGAAAGCAGCAGAACCTTGAAACTCCGACCAGCTGACGATGAGCCGACTGGACGAGGATCGCTCAGGGGTCGTAGTTCATGCCCCCTCAGACCGACCGAGGGTAGGAAGCACATGACCGGTCCCCATTTGGCTCACGACGACCCCGAGGGAACAAGCAGGACGATCGCGCTCCTCCGACCGACCGACGTATTCCATCACACTCAGAGTAGGGGACTAAGAAGCCAACGACGCCTCAAAAGGGCACAGTGACCATGCCTGCTTCGCTTCTCGTTCGACAGCAGCCCTATCTTAGGAACATCGCCGCACGTCTCCGTACCATGCCCACCGGCGACGAGCACGACCGTGGGCTCACGACGCTCAACCAAGGTCATGGTAGCACCCCTATCTCCCTCGTCCTCCGAGGCACTCGCATCATCACTCATCTCTATGGGCTCCTCTGACTTGAGCTCCGCCTCCACGACGCTCTGGCTCTCGCCACCCTAGACCCATCGGTTGATCTCTTTCTCCTTATCGAACCTCCTCTAGACCTTCTTGGCTTTCTTCTTCTTCTTAGGCAAGCGTGGCCTCCCTCTAGGTAGCTTGCCGAACCATGCCTTCTGGCCCTCTCGGAAGATGTGGCCGAGATTTATAGCCCACGAATCCCTTTGAAACAGGCAACTCAAAATCAATCAAAACATCAAAACAAGAAGGAAAAGGTCACAGGAAAAAACAAACCAAATTGGATAGCTTCGCGGCATGAAGGGGTTCGGGCATCCCTTCGAGGGAGTCTTCATCCCTCAACTACAGTGCCCGACCAAGATAACCCCGGACTTCATCTTTCGACAACTCCTCCAGCGATGCGCGGTCAGGATCCGTCGGGCCAGAGTATTCCCACATCAACCACGTCCTTTCCCCAACGGGGCAACCCAATGGCGGAAGAAGGTGTGGAAGACCCGCAACCCATCGAGGCCATTCCACACTGAGCTTCTAAAGCTCCAGTTCGATGATCACCAGCCTTTTCTATTCACGGGAAGGACCCCACATCCAACTTTTCCTCTTCTCTGGCCTCCCTTGATAAACGTCGGGAACTAGTGCCTCCACTAGGTTCCTTATATAGAACCATTCACCATGCCACCCCCTGGTTGGAGTCACTGGGGGAGTACATGGGGTAGGGCACCGATGGCTTCGGCCTCTTCTGCAGGGCAAACCACCCAACCGGTGTGGTTCTCGGCAGTTTTCCCTCGGACAGGGCTCACCTGGTGAAGACTCATCGGAATAGATCCACATGCAGCTCCGTCCCGAGGAAGGCCTCGTAGACGGTGATGAAGCCGACTGATGTGCAGCACCCTAGCTGAGTTGAGATGCTGCAACTCTAGGCTCCACTCGTTGAGGAGACCATGCAGAAACCAATGCAGTGGGGTACCCAAGCCCGTGCTTGTGGAATGTGAGGAAGGAGACGACCTCATTAGACTAGGGTCATGGAACAACCTCCCTCGGTGCGGGAGCCCTCCAGTGCTGCCACCTCCTTCGATGGAAGCAACCCCTTTGTGACTGAAGTCAGGCCAGCATGGCTTCATCCATGTTGGAAGGTCTCTAGTTCAACATCAGCACCTTGGATTTACGAACTGAATCTATGAGTTTTTCCTCTCCCTCGCTCTACCCTCCTCTCTTCTAGAAATTGTCATGGTACACAAATAGGCTTGGCGAAAAGGAGGAAGGAGAAACAACAACGGTTGAAGAAAGGTGAAAGAATGGGAGGAAAACCCTCTCCCTTCCCCCTATTTAATATGGAAAGGCGTGCGGCGGGACGTGACCCTAGCTGACAGGGACATGACCTACCTGATGAAACATCGCCTAGCTAACGGGACGTGGCTTGGGTGGGGCCCACCACTACCACAACCTGGGCATAGGAAACAAGGAGCAATTGCATGCAAACGACCCTCCACCTTTCCTAGGCAGGGTTTGGAGGGGCCTATCGACGGAATCTCTATCGAGGAGAGGCTAACGGGACACCTGAGTCGATCGGACGACTCGGGCGGCTACTGAGAGACAAGTAAGGAGCAGTGGGATGCCTCATGCGGGTTATGCTGACCCCATCATGAACGACGGACATAGATCCCACTTGGACATATCTGATAGGAGCTTCCTGGACCCGTCACTCGAGCCATCGATGTAACTTTACCAACCCCCGTTCTACTTTCCCAGTGCATGAGCATTCATTCATCCATTCTCATGCATGCATTCATACATTCAGTCATATATTCATCCATACATTCATCCCATACATCCAAGCATTGCATATGCAATTGTTGCATCACAACGCTTTGCTTCGGGTCATGAAACGATAATCGTCTCATTCGATATGAGCGATGATCGACCGGGGTTCGAAGGCCGGCACGTAAAGGGCTCGAGGCCGCCTGAACCAGTATAAATCTTGTGCCATTGAGTGCTAGGCCACATCCGATCATAACGCATGACAAAACTACAAATATTTACTTGTTGATCACTTTTCGCACCGACAATATTCGTAGTCCATGTAGGCCCTGTTCGGCTTACCCCAGCTTGTTCGGCTTCTTTTTTCAGCCGGAACAGTGTTTTTCTCTCACAACATTTCAGCTAGAACCTGTGTTTTTCAGCCAAAATTCAGCAAGCCGAACAAGGCCGTAGAGAGAGCTCGACCCACCCTAGTTCATCATCACATTCCATGAACTCTCTCTCCACCGAATAATCATATTATCATCAATTAACAATTATTCATCATCATCATCATCATTGTTCATTCAATTTAATTCAGAAAATAGATTTTGATGCAAGTATTTTGGAAATAAGTTTGTTTATAAAAATCGATGTATCATCTACATGACTTGCCTGTCATTTAAAATTTCACCCAGATCCTTCTGTATACTCCGGATGTCCTTCAATGTTTTAGCATGCTTCCCGTAATTATAATATTTTATATATTGATACTGAGTAGAGCAAAAATATATCTAAGCATCTACGTGGAATTTACGTGGCCTGTGTCTCATCTACTGTCAAGATACTTCGTCGGTCTCACTACTACACAAAGCATTTTTAGGGGCGACTGATAACTCTTTGTAGGGTTTAGCCAGCCGCCCCTACCAAACCATCTCTACAAATCATGCATTTGTAGGGGTGGTTCCCAGGCCGCCCCTACAAATCAATTTGTAGGGACGGTTGGTGATTGAGCTGTCCCTATAAATCGATTTATAGGGGCGGCTAGTATTACGAACCGCCCCTACAAATAGATTTGTAGGGGTGGCTCAATCACCAACCGCCCCTACAAATCGATTTGTAGGGGCGGCTGTAGTGCCAGCCGCCTCTATAATACCTGTTTGTAGGGGCGGTTCAATCTAGAACCGCCCCTACAGTACGTTTTCCCGCAAAAAAATTCAAATTTATAATTCAAATTCGACCAGAACTGTTTGTTTCCGCGTATTCCATCCAGCGTTCGCGTTGCCGAACGCCCCGCGACCAACGTTCCGAACCGTGTTCGCGTTGCCGAACGCCCCGCGACCAACGTTCCGAACGCTGGATGATTCACTTGCAATGTTGTTAGCAATGTCAAATGGCCTATTTAGAAACTTATTTTATTCACTTCTCAAATATTTAAAACTTAAAGGCTCAATTACTAACCACTCAAACATTGATATGAAACTAACCTACAGCTAACCATCCACCAACGGGCCAAGCATCCATGCAGTTCAAGCTAAAAAGAGACTAATATAAGAAACAAACAGCTACAAAAAAATACAACAGCTAAGCATGGAACAAATTATAAAGGTAGATTGTTGTATCATGAAAATGACATTGCACAGGAAATGAAAAACCACACTAAACTCAGCTAGCTACTACAAATTTTCTGAAACTCAATGAACCACTATAATCTGAGTTGCAAATAAATAAACCAAATGTAAACTCAATGAACTGCAGCTAGTTGTACTCAATGAATTGTGTTAGCAATGCTCCAGCAACGATATATACTAGATTCACCCTAAGTATATATTTTAGTGGTCATATTAAGTATAGTGTCAGTTTCTATTTACCTTCGGGGATAGGATATCTATTCATAATAAGACAATGCAGACGGCCATGCTGGGTCGATCCCAAAAAGAAGCGCATCCAAATCAGCAAAAACAAAGAGCATAAAAAAACAGGCTAAACTGCCACCCTCAACAGTAGGACTTGAGAGAATAGAATAGCAGCACATTAATTACAACAGTAGGACAGGCTATCTATTTCATCTAATGTCTAAGAAAGAGTGAGGAAATGAACCTAAAAGAGCAATCAAACTGAGAGTGTATTGGCCAGTAATGCAGCATATGATCCATGATCAATACGGATGAATCATAGAAGAATCGTTTTACAGATGTCATAATGTAATATATAAGATTGATTGCTCGGTAATGAAATTGAAACTATAAATGTCATGGGAAAGGTACAGTGTGCCGGCAGGTGAGATCGGTCAGTCGGACGAGCAGCATCATTCATGGTCGTAAAGTTACGTTTCTCAAAGATGGCTATATATATCACACCACATAGCTTTCATCTACATATATCAAGCGAACGATATCCACTTGCCGACATCTATATCTATAGGCCAACAACATATATACCGGCTAGCTGGTTGGCTATGTAGCGCACACACAAAAATAAGATGACACATCAAGCTAGCAGTGTTTCACATGTACTTGAAGTTTTTTCTGTAAACTGCTAGCTGTGAACATGTCCATGGGGTTGCAACATGACATACAATTTAATAAAAGTGTCATGGTTTGATCTCCGACCCTAAGTGCTAGGCAAACATTCAGACAGGAACTCAAGTACAAACAATACTGATGACTGATGAAGTGTCTCGGACATGTGAGACAAAACTCAGTTCTATGATAACTTGAGCTTTGCTGATGAATACAAAATCTAGATAAATAAACACCATACTCCAGCTGTAATCAATATTAGAACTAAAGCCAAGTCAAAACTAATTTTCTGTTATTCTTTGACAATGTCAGTTATGTTCTCTCAATGAGCTTAACCTGTGGACAACCTGTATGGTGACATTGTGGCAATGGTCTTGTCCCTATTGACTGTTGTGTTCTGATTTCAAGGTTTACAAATATATAAGCTATCTTGACTTTGGATGTTTACCAGGCTGGCCACAAAAGTAGGTCTCAGAACAGTAAATTAAAAACTAGTATCTTCTTATCCAACCAGTTAGAATCTACAAGATATTGAACCACAATAAATTTATGCAAGAATAACATTGACCGTATAAGATTGTAGTGCTTAGGTTTCATAACAATCAGTTTTTTGGGGCAGACACTTTTCAAAGGAAGGAATGATATGCAGAGTTGAGGTTTCCATTGCAAGCAGCAATACTTGAGCACAAATAGTCAAATACAAGCCTTTCGTGATGTAGTACCTGTTATGCGACTCACTTTTGCATCAAGGGAACAGTAGGTAGGGTAGAAAAGGGAAGAAACGAACCTTGGCAAACCGGATTCGGCCGCTAGGACTATGAACCACCGAAGAGGATGCGGAGCTGCTCGAATCCGGGGCGTTTTGGGTGGTCGTGAAGGTGCCGCGGCTTCTCCGAGTTCAGCAAAGGCCAGATCTGTAGGGAGGCCGCCAGGAGAGGGCCGGACGGCGGCGAGGGGCGATGGACGGTCGGCGACGTGGGGAACATGGGTGCGGTTGCGCCATGAGGGAACGACTGCGGTGAGGGGCGACCCGGCGCACGGTGCACGGCGTATGTTTTTCACCATTCTATACACATGTTCTCCGTTATGACGTCTCTCCGGAAGGGGTTCGATCTCCAGGGCGTTGTCATAAAATCTAAAGAACAATTTGCTGCGGTACTTGTGACTTATCTTTAAGAAGCGTCGGTTCCTTAGGTAAACTATCTTCTTGGATGCATCTAGGTACACCCATGTAGTACCATCCAAGCAAACCAAGCATCCCGTCTTCCCTTTGATCTGTCCAGACAAAGCAAACAACGCGGGGTAATCATTGGTAGTAACAAATATTATTGCTCTACATATGAAGTCCTCCTTTCAGAACGCATCATACATCTGCTCCCCATGCCTCCATAGCATCTCCATTTCTTGCATCAAGGGCTCGAGGAACACGTCTATATCAATGCCTAGTTGTTTAGGGCCAGAAATAAGAATAGTGAGGAGAAGGTACTTTTCTTTTGACACGGCCATGTTGGGATGTTGTACATGGTCAAGATGACTGGCCATGTGCTATGGTCGCTCATCCTCTCATTGAAGGGATTCATTTCATCGGTGCTCAAGCCAAATCGTACATTCCTTAGGTCATCGTTGAATTCTTTATGCTTCTCATCAAACATTTGCCACTGACTATAATCAGCCGGGTGTGCAATCTTATCATCATCCACCTTGTGCTCATCATCCCACCATGTCATGAGTGCGGCTTCTTTAGGGTTTACGAAGATACGTCTCAAGCGGTCGGTCACTGGCAGGTACCACATTACTAGGGCAGGAATTCTTCTCTGCTTTGCGTCGTTGCCTAATGGAGTGTCCTCTGGGGACTGAGATTCTTGTACCACCTTTTTGGTACCCTTCTTATTCCTCTTTTTCCCCGTGGAGGCTTTATTCCCACTATAAAGGTCATTGTTCTTGTATCGGCTGGCCCCACACCGAGGACATTTATCCAGTGAGTTGAACATTTCGCCACGAAAAAGTATACAGTGGTTGGGGCATGCAAGGATTTTTTCAACCCCCATTGTCAATGGACTTATGACCTTCTTCGCTTAGTATGTGTTGGTGGGAACTGAGTTTGGTTGTGGCAGCACCCATGACAGGAGATACAATAGATCATTGAAACTACAGCCTGACCAGCCATACTTAGCCTTCAGGATGAGCAGCTCAAGCACAAAAAGTAGCAATGTCCAATGTATCGGACAACCCTTTTCAACACCATACACAGTCTCCTTCGATGCTTTTGTCACCCTTTCCAAATTTTCTAGATCTTTCGGGCTATTTAGTAAAATCTCTGGTCCAAAGGCTCGAATCATGTCCTTCAAATCATCTTTATCCCCGACACGTGCTCCACCATCTTTATTGGCACCACCTTCGTCGTTACCATCCCAACCACCAGCATCACCACCTTGTTCATTGCCAAACTCGAAATCCATTCGTGCATCAAACTCTGCTGAATATTGGGACAGGGATTCTATGGTTTCGTCATTGTATTCCTCCTCATCCTCGTCGTTAACAATAACCGTTTCACCATGATGAATCCACACTGTGTAGTTCTCAACAAATCCTCGCATAATCAAATGTGATCTGATGATAGTCACTTCTGTCCATGCCATACGGTTCTTGTAATCTTTACATGGACAAATAATTGTATCCTTATTCTCTTTCAATGTCGTTGCATGCTTCTTTGCGGCCTCAATAAATTTATCCACCTCTTCACGGAAACCTGCCTTGAACCTTAATGAACCATACATCCAAGAGTTCCTGTACTCTATCTTTTACAACAACAACAAAACAAACATTAAAGGAGTACTTATTCAGATATATATATAAATGAAACAAATTAATAATTACTTGAGAATAATTGTATATACTTCAGATATATATGAATATAAATCTAATATAATTACATGAAGCATGCAAACACACCATAGGTAAAAGAAAATTAATTAACGGCCCATTTATTCATAAATAATTAAAATACATATTTATTGATTATAATAAATAATTTCAAAGACAATAATTAGCAAGAATTATACTTTACCCAATATCTTTCATACAAACCCTAGTCCAATTTCATCAAACATAAATTTACAAAAACAAAATTAATAAAAAAACCAAACCATAGATCTAGATCCACATGCACATGAAACATCCATAAAACTAACTAATTGTTCAATAAAATCAAGAAACATGGACCAAATAAGGGTATGATCTTGTTTCCCTCCCTTAATTTACCCTAGTACATTCAAAAGTTGGGTCTAATTTGCTTCATAAATAGCTCAAGCACCATAGAAGAGAGAGAAAAACAAAACTCTAATTACTCACGAACCAACCATTAAAACTTCAAAAGAAAGTATGGAATAGCATTTTCTTACATTCTACAAACTCTCCACCAAAGGATTTGAGACCAAAACCTTCCCCCCTTAGTAGAGCAATTTTTGGGAGGTGCCCAAAGTCTCCCCATCTTTTTTCACGGGTTGGAGTGAGTGACCCGAGGAAGAAGAAGGTGTTGCATCTGTTTTATATGGGGGCATTTGTAGGGGCGGCTGGTGATTGAGCCGCCCCTATAAATCGGTGCTATAAATACGGGGCCATTTGTAGGGATGGCTCAATCACCAGCCGCCCCTACAAATAGCATTTCCAGGAACGGCCGGTGATTGAGCCGCCCCTACAAATTAGACCCTATTTGTAGGGGCGGCTCGTAACACCAGCCGCCCCCTGCTGTTCCATTTGTAGGGGCGGCTGGTGTCTGGGCACCCGAGCACGCCACTGTAAGGGCAGCTCCATCACCAGCCGCCCCTACAAAAAAAATCGAACCGTTACTAAAAATCGTTTTTTACGTAGTGTCTAAATTGTATCTAGCCACTTCTCCCTCCCAATTAGTACTCCTGCTGTCCTCTATTTTGGGAGCTTAGTTTTTGTACCCACCTCCGGTTGTGTTCTATGGCGCAGGGTTCCGCAGCGGGGTTGGGGCTCCCCATGAGCGGAGGTGCACACAGGTGTGCCGCTGGACGCTGGCGCTGTGGTGTGCGTGGCACGGCCGGTGGTGGCGCCGAGCCAGCGCTGGCTCTGCACGAGCGTCCAAGGTGTGCTCCTAGCTTGCTGCTGTGCACTCTCCCCTTCGTATACTCTGAGCCTTCTACTCCCCTCTCTGTATAGCTACTGAACTCAAGAGTATAATATGCTACTACAATCTGTGAGCTTTCCTAGTGGTAAGATGCGCCCTCTGTGATTTGCTATGAAATGGTGGAAGGGAAACAGATGCTAGAAGAATATTGGTGAACTTATAGTGGTGTGTAGAGGTCATGTGCTTATGAGTTAGTACTACTTGGCAATGGTGGCCTGCTTGCTTAAATGGGCAGGGTTAGGGTGGGAAAATAAATCACCTTCTCACAGTTGAGAGTTCGGCCGCAGTCACAAGTGGTGGCCGCTGCTGCGTTCCTCCCGGTCAGCTCACATGCTTAGCCTTGCTCAGTCCACGCTTCTAGCTTCCCCATCAACATGCTCTTCTTCGCCCTCTTCTGGCTTCCCCCATCAGTGCTACACCCATGTTGACTATTGATTGTTGGGGTGGCACCTGGTGTGTGGATTTTGCTTTTGGGAGTGATTTCTGGTTTGGTTCTTCTCTCCTAGGAGCACGGCCTCCTCTTGAGCTGAGAGTCAGGACCCGAGTACTACAACTTCGATGGGTCCTTTCATTTTTATTGGGTCCTTTATACTACTACCCTTCAAATAGGGCGTGATGGGTTACAGAGTGAGCCTTGAGCCAAGATGGCCTGGCTGTGCAGGACCGAAAAAGTTGGGTTGAGCTCGTGCAGGTGGTCGTGTTTGGTTGTCTTGGTTGTTGGTTCAGTACGAGACGGGTTTGTGTTTGGTTGCACGCATACATTAGTTTTTTGGGTGTCTGACGCATGGGTCCATACATCCTGGGTGAATTAAGTCATCCTGCACCATGAGGGAAGGAGAAATCTAGAAGATGGAGCCGTGCGGGATGGAGGAGAGAATCTGCACGGGAGGAAGCAGGAGAAAGATGCGAGTAAGGCAACCAAACACAGGCAAATGCACCAAAGGATAAGGGATGGGCCAAATGACGGTCTGGTTCAGACAACCAATCACGCCCATAGATATTGGTGTGGTTGCTTAGCTGCTGCTACCGGATTGGTTGGCCTCCTTCTAGAAAGGTATGGCACTTCTCAGGGACAAGCAGCCTGTTCGTTTGGCTGTAGCTTGTCATAAACGATTCTATATTTTTAGCGGAATAGTATTTTTCTCTCACACAAACCAGCCAGCAGTATTTCTTCACGAACCAACAACGCTACGAACCAGCCAACCGAGCAGGCTGAAGAAGTCATGAACTAGTGCAAAATAGTGGACACAGTGATTTATACTAGTATATGCCTCCAAGTGTAAAGAATGATGTGTGTGCGTGTGTGATATTTCCGTGAAGCTGCCTTGGTCTAAACATGTCCAAAGATTAATATAACAGTTGTGTATTTTTGTGTCAAGACATTAAATCACTATCTTGGTCTAAACATGTCCAAAGACATTAAATCACTATCTTTGTGTCAAGACATTAATATAACTTAGCTATGTACGGTTCGCTATCTCGATGCCAATCTACTTTACGCTATTTAGTTCCTTGGCTCAGGTGTCATTTTTTTGCCCGCAGGATGCACACACGTTGGCGGCGAGGCAGCCTGGTGCGGTGCTCGCAGGCAGACAACTGTCAGGCTTAACACTGTAGCAATACTGTAGCAGAGAGTTTATGAGTTGGGGAGAGAGGGGAATAAAATATGGAATAGTAGGTATAGAGTATAGGATAGAGATAACACGGGTACGGGAGAAATAGATATAGAGTAGAAAATTTTAATGACTATAATAGAATATTTCTTTTTAAAAATAAAAATAGAGGTGGACGACTACGAATAGCCTTAGGCGCGTAGGGTGCACACAAGGAAAAGGCACCCGCCCAGCGGCAGTAGGTTGGGGCGGGGCCCGCCCTGACAGGCGCGCAATTGCGGTGCGTGCAGTACAGCGAGAGCTGGGATAGACAACATGAACCGTCATGTCAACAAGCAATACCTGTCTGGACCAATTCCATGTAGCTGGATGTACAGTTTAGCCCTCGTTTAGTTAGCGGCGGCGGCAGAGCTACAGTGACGTTTTGTTTTTATTTGGTAATAATTGTCCAATCGTTGACTAATTAGGTTCAAAACGTTCATCTCGCAAAGTACAACCAAACTGTGCAATTAGTTTTTGATTTCGTCAACATTTAGTACTCCATACATGTACCGTAAGTTTGATGTGACGGAGAATCTTCTTTTTGCATATTGTCAAAGTTGGGAATTTGGTGGAACTAAACACACCCTTAGAAGTTTAGCGATCTCGATGACACACACTTAATTTCCAGAGCTGCCAGGTATTTCACTCTAAACAGCATTACATATATGAACTTTATGTATATTACTTATCCTCCCACTACGCATCATAGAAATAGCTGGCAGACTGACAATGACACTACTGCTACATCATGGTAATCACAGTTTCTTTCCTTTTCCTCACCAGTCACTGGCCTATTAATCCACGTACTTTCTACACACAGATCAGAGAATGTTCTTTGCATATGCATTCCCCAATTCTCATCCCTTGACCCAACCCCGACACAGGGAGAGACTTGAGTTAGTGTCCACCGCGCCCAGCTGGTAGACATACTCGGTGACTGCACGACGTACACAGGAGTCCCACACATTGGCTATTTCCTTCAACGACCTGGGCTCCTGGAGATTGTGGAGGGCGAGTCTGAATGCCCGGTCCACCGCCACTGAGATGCTGCTGAACTTGTTCCTGTAGGTGACCCACAGCCACGGAGCTTGATTAATAAGATCAGTAATAAAGCAAGAACAATATGGTGGTGGGAACTAGTATTAAGAGTCTAAGACAAGCATGAGCTCACCTTATCCGAGCATCTCCTTCATCATCGACGATCACTGGAGAGCTTCTTGGGTAATCAGCAGGGATTGAAAGTGTCCTGGGCATCACGAGAGGCTGAAAATTTCCTGACACTCCAAATTTTGATTTGAGGTCTGGCGCAAGGGACACTGCAGTGTATGACAGTTTGATCAGGGTCATGCCACTGCACGAGGTGGTCCCATCTGCTCCGTCTTTGCTGGTGATGCTTATAAAGGTATCAATCAGTCTGCTGTTGACAGCTTCGATCTCATCCAGCAGAGCATCCTTGACATTCTGCAATGCAGAGTTCATAGAGAATTGAACTGTAAGAGAACATATAGCATTGAGTCCGCAATTCCATGTAAAAAAAGTAAGTCGCTGTATGGCTGTAGTGTTTACCTGTGGTTTCTGCCTCTTACCATTATGATATCCGCTAGATGCAGCATCTGATGCATTGGACTCAAATGTCGTAGTGCTGTCATCTGTGCTGCAGAGTGTTGGTGATCCAGAAGTCGATGTAACAGCATACACACGTTTCGTTTTATTGGATCCAATTGGTAATGGTACTGAATCCATATCAATCACTGCCGACTTCATCAAATTAAATGAGCTGCGAATCGCTGCTGGTGATGAAGCAAGCACCTAAAAAACAAAGCACAAAACTGTCAGTACAACAGTTTTCAGAGAATGAATTGTTTTGAGATGAGCATATTCAAGGCTCACTGCAGCAATTAGGCGGTCTATGGGCTTCTTGGCTACTGGTGTTTCAGCTCCACCATGCTCCGGATCCTTAGCTTGATCAGCTGGTGGGGCTGGCGTCTTAGCCATTGGTGTTTCAGCTCCACCATGCTCCTGATCCTCTGCTTGATCAGCTGGTGGGGCTGGCGTCTTGGCCACTGGTGTTTCAGCTCCACCATGCTCCTGATCCTCAGCTTGATCAGCTGGTGGGGCTGGCGTCTGGGCCACTGGTGTTTCAGCTCGACCATGCTCCTGATCCCTAGCTTGATCAGCTGGTGGGAGTGGCGTCGACAATTTAGATGTAGTGGCCTGTTTGCAGCCATTTACCGCTGTATTGTTATGCAGCAAGAATGAAGAATGGCTGTCAGATGGTAAATCAGCAGGTACAGTCCCTGACTTGACAATGGCTGAAGGTGATACAGTCTTCACTAATGTAGAAGGTGAAGCAGCAGCTTCAAACCCTGTCTTCTCGGCCGATGTCAATGCAGACTTCACTGACACACAGGGTGAACCAGCTGCTACAAGACCTTGCTTGGCAATGGGTGACTGTAATCTTGACTTCGGTGACTCATTGGGTGAAGCAACCCAAAACTTGGAAATTGGTGATGGTGTGCAGCATAATTCAACAAAATCATTGGTTAGCGAAGACTGCAATAGTCCAGGTGATTTGTATGAGAAACAAGGGCTTGTTCCTCCTTGCGATTGGTTACTATTGGTTTTCTGGCCAGCAAGTGTTGTGACAATGTTTTGCCTCGTTTGGCTGATGCTTTCATGTGGCGGCAGTGGACAGTGCAGATTGCTTTGCTTATTGACAGTAGTCTGACTCTGAGCAGGAGATATTGGATGAGAATACATGTTGGTCTGCCCGCATACCTTGGATGGTGATTGTATCCCAGAAGCCCACCCAGCATTCTGCTGATTGTTCCATCCACCAGAATAACCAGTGTTCATCTTCCCCACATTAGCTCCAAGCATTTGATACCTTTGCATATGCATGCCCACCTGCTGTTGAGTGATCCAAAAATGCTCTTGCTGTACTGTCGGCAGCAGGTGCTGCACACAATCCCAGACATTTTGCTCGAGTTGATTCTGGTACCCGTTTGGTCGTGCAATTTGCTGTCCTTGCAGCTGTACCGTACTTGCTGGGTGGCATTGTGCAATGTTGGTAGGCTGCAGATGCATGGCTGGGGATTGGCTTTCAGTCTGCATAGCTATTGATTGCATGATCCGCTGACTGGACTGGACGCCTGGTGCCACTGGAGCAACTGTTGCAGGCTCAGAGTTGAAATTCTGATAAAGCATTGCCATCATATCAGATGGTCCTTGGTTGACATTACTGTTCATGTTTGACGCAACAGAGCAAGCCGTGTGCTGATTCGGTGACTGAAATGGTGGCCATGAGGGACTAGCCGTCATGGGCACTGCCTGAGGGGTTGTGATGAGCGGGGAATTATGGACTCCCTGAATAGCTTGAACCATGTTAGCCCGCTGCATCTGGTCCACCTTGTGCATCTTTTGTTGACGGCCTGCGGCAGCAGCCTTTAGTTGTACCGCCTCTTTCTGGCCAAAACTGACCCTGATAGATATCATTTTCATGTAGTCGATCTGACAAACCAAAATATTAAATTAGGCCGGAAGCAAGTGAGGCTGAATCCATCAAATCCAAACCGAAATAAGATGTGGATTATATATAGAAGACTCCCAGCTGCGTAGCATTTCTTTCTTGCAAGTGGGCATGCATAATGTTAATCAGCAGAAGCATGTAAACAAATGCAGAACACTGGAAACTAGCCTGAAATCTGAAACCGAAGCACATTGTGTCCGTGGTACTGGATTGGTGTAAGTGAGGAGGAGATTAGTAAGGCTCACCATGTCTGTGGCTTTCTGGAATGTGGCCTCCTCGAAACCAGCTACATATTGGTTGAGGCCCTCCGGAGGTGATCTGTCCTTGTGCAGAGCCCTGCATAATCCAGCCATTGTCGCCTCTCTGGACACAGCAAGAAGAACAAGAAAAGGCTGTTAATAGTTGATACTTGATACATATGCAGCAGCAGACATAGCAGGTTGCACGTAGAACAGCTTGCCAGCTTGGTACAGTAATTGTGTGTATTTCCCTGAATCCGACCCCAGAAATTGGACGCAATGCCTAGGCTTGCATCTTGACAAGCAATGAACTAAATACAGATACAGATAGTAAAATATTCCTATCAGAAGTTCAGAACAAAAAACCACCGTACAGATCCGACCGTGTGATTATCAATTTAGGAGTCTATGATGAAGCAATCGCGCGCCAATCGCATCGCTCCACGATTGAATTGAACGCCCATCGATCCGGAAATTAATGCGGCGGAGCTGGGATGGATGCATCCACGGATTCGCCCAGGAGACAGGAGTTGAACCCTAAACCCCCAAACACCAGATCGAACAACCGCGGCAGTACGTAAATCGCGCTCCACCAAACACCCCTAATAAATTCCCAAAACACCCGATCGAACAACCGCGGCAGTACGTCGATCACGCTCCCCGAAACACCAGATCGAACAACCGCGGCAGTACGTCGATCACGAGCGCGATCGACGTGGGTTGGGGAAGAACACGGATAGATAGAAAGAGTATGGAAGACAACATACAGTTGTTTGACCACGAGCGGGCGCAGTTCGTGATCCACCTCGTCCTGCCACCGGACGCCGCTGCTGCTGCTGCTGTCGCCGCCGCCGCTGACGTCTGCCATGGCGCGTGTCCGGACCGAGCTCGACCGAAATTCAGGAAGGGAAACGATAGCGCGCGCGAGCTGACGCCAGGATGCTATGTTTCGGTACTTATGAGGGACACGGGTGCCTGCTGCTGGGGCTCCGACTCGGACTCGTGTTAAGTTTGGTGCGACGAGCGGGTGCCTGCGCCAGGTGATTTTTTTTAATTTTAACACTTTTTTATACTAATTTTAAATCTAACGTTGTTTAATTTTTTTTTCAAATATAACACTTTTGGCCGCGCCTATTGCCCCATGCATGGTGGCGCGACGAGAGGGCTGACGTGACGACGACCTAGGCGCTGATAGGTGACGTGGTAAGTTCTGCCGCGCCACCGATCTTGGCGCGGCGCCGCCGCGCCATCTAGAGAAGAACAGAGAGCGGGCGCTGGGATCAATGTGACGTGATGGGCTAGCGCATCGCCTACCCCGTGGAAATGATTTCGCTTTGGGAAATGATCTTTTTCTTGCCGCGGAGGACATGAGCCAGATGGCGGTGGCAGATCAGATGACGCCGCTTTCCCTTGATGGCTTTCATTACTGCTGCTACCTTTGGAGTCCATGGCATGCAGTAGCCCGTATAGTGAGCTGTGCAGTGAGCCGGTGCAAGTCATCACTTCAGTCGCTATGCTACCCGTTCTTTTTCTTAGTGCAATCACAATACTGCTTTCTAGTGACTGATTGGTTGGATGCTATGTTTTCTTCTGTATTTCGTGTATGTTGTGCAGCAACAACAAAAAAAGGCAGGTCGCGGACTAGGACCATGCATGCATGAATTATGATGGAGGATTTGCTAGCTGGACTCGGACCAGAAGAAATTACGCAATCTACCACTATAGCCTTGCACGGTGTGTAAAAGCTAGCACAAATTTATTATACTTCGTTGCTTTCCCCTGAGAAATAGATAGATATTGTACCAATATTCCTGCCTACCATTAAGGGCCTGTTCGGCTGATATTAAAGTCGGGTGATAAGCCGAATGAAGCTATTTTGTTGTTAGAGAAAAACACTATAGATTCTAGCTGATAAACCGATCGATAAGTTCGAACGAAGAGACCGTAAATGTCTCTAAATGTAAAAGTTAGGGAACAATTGGAACATAAACTGGCTTGCATGCTGCTATCTTGATTGCTCCACTTGGGTTCAAACCTGTACTTCAAGGCTGATAGACATTAACTCTGTGCAATGTGTCGGTGGCCAAAATGGCTACTGTGCGACGTTTACTCCTGATCGACATCGTCTGGTATCAAATGGTGCGGTGCGGATTCTCTGACTTGCTGTAATAAAGTCACTGCTGACTTTCCATCACTTGGATGTCATCTATTTCTTATCCCACGGTTGGAAAGCTCTTCACTTTTTTTTTTTTAGAAACAGCTCTTCACTGTATTAGTGCTAGCCCGGATGCAAATAGCAGCCCATCCAAAGACCGGTTTACGGAAATGCATACAGAGCAGGGATAGCTGGCATAATTTACTTTCTTCTGTGCAGCTTGTCTCTTCAAAACTTTTACATATGAGCTTGGATAAATATAAAATTTATTTGAAAATTCTAGTCCTGAAAAATATCTACAACTATAGTATCTGACTTTTTCATTTAAAATCATTTTGTGTGAAATTTGCCTCAAATTATCTACCATTACATGGCACTTCAAAAAATTATAACTTTTTAAATAATCTTGTATGAAGATGAAATTTATAAAATAATCTTATTTCTCAATAATATATACATCCTTTTAGTTCACAATGTTTCTATTTGAATCTATCTTGGCACCGAAATAAAGATAAAAATTTATATGCTCACACAACATCTACAACCCAACTAGTTGAAACCAAACCGTAACTCATCTAAGACCGCAGACACGACTATTCAGATAGACTATACACTCTGTAGAGGTTGTACGCTTTTTCCAAAAGTAGGATATTATCACTATAGTGTGCTAGATATATGTCTGAATGAGGGGACCGGGACGGATATATTTGGTGGATACGAGTTGAAAGGAGATTAAAATAGAGCTCAAATGATTTATAGTTTTTGAAATAAAAATTAAAAATAATTTTGAGTACAAGGGATTTTAAATTTGACTTTTCGTAGTGTTATCTTAAACGTTAAACAGTCGATCACTTGCCATTTAGCCATTATTCAGTCTAAATGGCCAATTAAACGGACAAAGCGTCATTTAATTGGGCTAAACGGTTGATTAAACGGAAACGGTGTATCACTGTAGCGTTTACATGGTGTGTAAACGGGCTAAACAATTGTTTAGACGAGCAATGAATTAAAAGGTTATATATATTATTGAGAAGTAAGATTATTTTATAATTTTTATCTTCATCCGAGATTATATAAAAAATTATATTTTTTTAAGAAGTGCTGTGTAACGGTAGATAATTTGAGTCAATTTATTCAAACAAAATGATTTAAACGAAAAAGTCATATATTATAAAGTTGTAGATATTCTTGAGGACTATAATGTATAAATTTTATCTTTAGCCAAGCTCATATATAAATGTTTTTATTTATATATAGAAAAGATAAGCCGTACAGAAAAAAGAAAAATTTGCCAACTATCCTTGCTCTGTCTAGGAATGAGCTTTAGGCTGCTATTTGCATCCCGCCTAGCACTACTAAACTGAAGCTTCCCAACCGTTAGATAAGAAATAGATAGCATCTAGGTGATGGAAAGTCACCCGTGACTTTACTACAACAAGTTTGAGAATCCACGCCGCAAATGGTGGGGGTGGAGAGTCCATGATAGGTTGGTGAGACAGATCTGGGGCGATTCAATGCAGATTTCAGCAGGCGTGCCTCGCGTCGGTCCTTGCGTTTATGTGGCTGCACAACATACGCCAAATACAGAAGAAAACATAGCATCCAACCAATCAGTTACTAGAAAGCAGTATTGTGATTGCACTAAGAAAAAAATCAGGTAGCGTAGCGACTGGAGTGATGACTTGCACTGGCTCACTGCACAGCTCACTGTACGGGCTACTGCATGTCGTGGGCTCCCAAAGGTAACAACAGTAATGAAAGCTATCAGGGGAAAGCGGCGTCATGTGATCTGCCACTACCATCTGGCTCATGTCCTCCACTGCAAGAAAAAGATTATATCCCAAAGCGAGATCATTTCCACGAGTAGACGATGTGTTAGCCCATCATGTCGCATTGATCCCAGCGTCCGCTCTATGTTCTTCTCTACCGCGCCGTGATGGATGGCGTGGCGGCACCGCGCCAAGATCAGTGGCGCGGCAGACCCTGTCACATCACCGGTCAGCGCCTCGGTTGTCGCCATGTCAGCCCTCTCGTCGTGCCACCATGCATGGCGCGGCACAGACATTTCATCGCGCCATGGCAATAGACGCGGTCAAAAGTGTTAGATTTGGAAAAAAAAATTAAACAGTGTTAGATTTAAAATTAGTTTACAAAAAGTGTTAAAATTAAAAAAAATCCTCCAGGTTACCCTCCTTGAGTGCGATCCCAACGGCTACTAGCACGGTGTCCGTATGGCCAGACGCACCTCCGTGGACCTACATAACAGTCCAACAGACCTTTGCTATGTGCTAGCTGGTTTTTTTATTACGGTATATATCAGCGCTCGTCTCTTATGTTGCGCCGGTTGGACAAGAAAAGGAGAAGGAGACGATATACATGCTCCGCTCTGCTCCGCGCGTGGTCACCCCGCCTGCTCCAGCTGCGTCGGTCGCCCCGCTGCTCTTGCTATGCGCCCGCTCCGCCGTCGACGGCCACCCCATGCTGCTCCCTTCTCCTCCTCCATCGCATCGCCCCGTTGCTTCCTGCCGCTACTTCTGCTCTGCGGCCCGCTTCGCCTGAGGTGCGGGCATCGCCGCGCCCACACGTGGTGATCACTCCCTCAGCCGCCAGCTAGCCACTGAGGCCGCCGCGCAGGGAGAAGTGTCAGGCCCTGGCGCGGAAACCCTCCGGCCTTGCCTCCTACAATGGCTATGGTGCCCCGATGTAGACGGCAGAGGAGGCCGCACCGAGATACAATGCATGTTGTAAGTGTACATTTTAGATGTTTTAAATGTATGTTTCACGTGTTTCATAAGGATGTTGCAAAGTAGATTGGAATGTTGCACATGTTGCAATGGGCTATATAGGTATGTTTTAAGTATATGTTCCAAATATTTCAGCTGTTTCGGACGTATGTTGCAAGTGTTTTATTTAGATGTTGCAAAACTAGATCGAGATATTGCATATATAGGGAGAGGCTATTCAGTAGCCGGCTACAGAATAAGTTATTCTGTAGCCACCTCCATTTATCATAATTTTATATACTAATTTACCGTAATGTTAATACATATTTACGATAGTTGGGTTACTATAACACACGGGGATATTTACCATAACGTTATATTAAACCACTTAGTAAGAAGTTACTATAATCTCGTAAATTAACATAGTAATTATCGTAACTCAAAGTGGCTACAGAATAAGTTATTTTGTAGCCAGCTACAGGATAGTAGTTCTATATATATATATATATATATATATATATAGAACTACTATCCTATAGCTGGCTGCAGAATAACTTATTCTGTAGCCACTTTGAGTTACGATAATTACTATGTTAGTTTACGAGATTTACAGTAACTCCTTACTAAGTGGTTTACTATAACGTTATGGTAAATATTCCCATGTGTTATAGTAACCCAACTATCGTAAATATGTATTGACATTATGGTAAATTAGTATATAAAATTATGGTAAATAGAGGTGGCTACAGAATAACTTATTTTGTAGCCGGCTGCTGAATAGCCTCTCCCTATATATATATATATATATATATATATATATATATATATATATATATATATATATATATATATATATATATATATATATATATATATATATATATATATATATATATATATATATATATACAGTCTGGCGGCGCGAGCGCCGTCTAAGTGATGCGGGCCCGTGTGGGCGCGCGAGATGCAAGCCGGGCGAGGGTGTGCTGGCCCGAGCGCGGAAAACGAAGTGCAGTGTGAGTGTTCCCACGCGGCCGTCCGTCCGGACATCACTACCATTTTTTTCCTCCTAGGGCCTCGTTCGGTTATTGGGGAATCATTCCCAGCTGAGCATTTTATTCACAAATTTGTATAGCGCCAGAACCGTTAGAGGCGCGGAACAGCCCGTTCTCGAAGAACCGAACGGAGCCTCACAGTAGAACACGCACGAAAGAATTTCAAGATTTACCTTGAGTAGTAGAACTTATCACTACTTCTGATGGGGATTTTCTTCACCAACATCATCAACGGTGACTCGCTACGACACCACGACGTTTGGCGGCGTGGCTCAGGATTAGCCTGGGCGATGATGCCCCGGGGCCACGGCGGTGGCGTCGTACTAACTCAGTTAGGTTTCGTTTGCCTCGCTGAGACTTCGAAACTGACTGAAAAATACTGTTATGACTGAATTGTTGTGAGAAAAAAATATCGTTCTAACTAAAAACAAGCCGAACAAGTCGGTTTCTGCGGTAAGCTGAACGGACCCTTAAGCAGATCCATCTATCACCGACTACTTCGGAGCCGTGCACATGGGCACAGCCGCCAAGACGACGTACGCGAGGCGTTAGTTGGCCACAAGCAAATAGAGGATGATGCACGATCTACACTTGCGCTAAGTCATCTTCCTTGTTTTCAATCAAATATCCTCTGGTTCTTGAGCTTCGAGTGCCTCCTGAATATTATTGAAAATAATCTCGTGGCACGCCACGATCTTTCCGTCGTCTCGTGACAGCGCTTGTTGCTAGCCCGCCGCAGCCATCATCGACAGCTCGCTGCGGCCCTCGGTTTCCGGCGGCGGCGCGTAAGGAACGTGAGATCAAGCGGCCGCCCGATACCTGTGGCCTGATCGACTCGGCGGCAGGATGCAAAGGAACTGTCTCGAAGCCCTCCCAAGATTCAGCCGCAGCACGACATGCCAGGCCTGCGACCTACGGTAACATGCAAGGCTAATTTGCATGTACGAAGGACGCAAGCCCACACGCGCCCAGCTGCTTGATTACAAGCTAATTAAGTCGTGCTTCTATTTTCTGATCAAGCATTCTATTGCATGTATGCTTCCTTGGATCTACATCTATTTTCATGATTATCCACAGCGGCAACCGCCTCATCACACGATGCCCCTCATCGTCCCGCGGTGGCTCCCGGCAAAGGCGCTCATCGACCCCGTCGTCGACGCATCCATCGTCCTATGGCGACCCGCGCCATCGCGCGACGGCCCTCGTTGTCGTCCGGCTCTGACGACCCGTCGTGGCAGCATGTGACAACATGCTCAAGCTAAGTCATGATTTTTATTTTGACTTAATATTCTGTATATCTACATGAGTATTACTGGCAGAAATTCGGTTGCATCTCGCGCCGCCGGCACGTTGTCAGCATGCTGTGACCCTCGCCGGTGTCATCAACTCAACGACCCGAGATAACCTGCGGCAGCACGATACGTTCTATGTATAAAGCTTTGTCACAACGACTTACGCCACAACACAATGCTATACGGGTCACGCCATCACGTGGCTGACAACCTACACACGGGGCTAGGGTCTAGTTAGTAAAGTGGATAACACGCTGAGCAATTCATAAAGGGAAAACAACATCAAGGAGAGAAGGCAACAACTCCTGAAACTGCTTTAAGTACTTTTATGATGCATGTTCTATGTAATGCGCTTTGTTGGCAGCGACGATCTACACCGCAAACCCAATGCTACACGGGCCGCATCTCGACAGTTAGCACGGGGGCTATGGGCTAGTGGACAAAGTGCACAACACAATGAATATTGCTCATAAAGGGAAATTAACACCTGCATTACTACATGCTTATCTTATTCAGCTACTGAATAAATTCTCAAGTTTCCAAACACGTCGGGAACCGAGTTCTTGACAACGTGGTGTTACCACCCGAACAAGACGTTCACAATGCCCTGGAAGCTACGCTTTCAGTTACGGTGTTACCACCCAAGCCAGACGCTTATAGCGCCTAGGGACCCACGTTCCCAAATAAGTGGTGTTACCACCACAACAGAACTCTTGGGACTCGAGGAAAGAACTCGGTACCCAAGGAGTTCGTTGGTACTCACAGTACCTAAAGTTACAGGGGTTCATGACACCCAAGAGCTGAGCTATCTACTAGCTTGTCACTAAGTCGGCTTGACAATGATCACCGAGTGGTCCAAAACTTGCCGGTGAAATCGGGTGGACCAACATTTGGGCCCCACCAAAACCCGGCGTAAAGCGGCAGGCGCAGTTGGTGGTTGCAGCCTAGAACCATGAAAGCCGAACCCTACCATCTCAGAGTGAGGGGGATGTTCGAGAGGGTTGCCAGCCAATCCTAAAACCTTTGGCCTCGAGGCTACGTAAATTTCCTGAATGTTTGGATGGGCTCGAAGTACCTTATTTTGACGGACGTGTGCCCTTTTGTGGGAAACTGGAAAACTAGTTGGCCAATGGCTGCAACCAAAGTACGAGCTCCCAAAATCTAGAAAACAAGTTTTATGATGTGCCCATGATGGTTAAGCTCTATCCTGCTGCTTTCAAAAGCGGACGCTCACCTGTTCTACCTGCTATTAACTCGAAAGAATAGCATACGCTACAGCCTTAGAGGTTTATGTGTTCGCTATTCGCCCAAGTGATCCTTGAGCATTCGGGATCACCAGCTTCAGGAGCCACGAATGACCACACTTGGTCAGAGCAAAATTTCAGTTTGGATCACCTGCATAACCCATAGTTACACTAACTACCCATCAGGTCGGGAAGGGGCCCAAAAAAATGCAAGGGCGGTTTGACTGAACGAAAAATCACCAAACACCCGATCAAATCGAGAAAACAGGTACCAATTACATATTTCATATAAGATATTCTTTACTGATAATTTTCCTTGCAGGTGTATAATAGTCAAGGCTACGTCGTTGTGCTGTGTCCAGCCACATCGATACACTGCAGCTGCTTACGTCAACGGCAACGACCCTCAAATACTCCCTCCGGGGCTACCCCGAGCCGGTCACGCCACCGCTGGCTATGTCGTCGTGCTGCCTCCAGCTACGTCGACACGCCACCTCCATCTACGGGGTACACTGCCTCGGCTTACTCCATTGGCAATGACCCTTGGGTACGCCGTCGGGGGCTACCCTAAGCCGGTCAAGCCACCGCTGGCTATGTCGTCGTTCTGCCTCTAGCTACGTCGACACGCCAACTCCATCTACGGAGGCACACTACCTCCGCTTACTCTATCGGCACTGACCCTCGGCAATGCCCTCAGGGGCTACCTCGAGCCGGTCACGCCACCACTGGCTACATCATCGTGTTGCCTCCTGCTACGTCAACACGCCACCTCCATCTATGGAGGCACACTTCCTCTGCTTACTCCGTTGGCAATGACCCTTGGGTACGCCTTTGAGGGCTACCCCGAGCAGGTCACGCCACCGCTGGCTATGTGTGACAGAACCGCCCAATTTATAGAAGATCAAGTACGGTTGTCCCCGCTAACACATTGACACACCCATACTTTCACTCATATAAACTCGGTAGTCCGCCGAGTGTCCCGAAAGACCTCGGTAAATCAACATCACAACCAAGATCGCGTGATTAAGCAAATACACATCACATACATCAGGTTGCAGCGGAAATAATATTACAAAGGGGTTAACAAATAATAGGACAAGTTTGGGTTTCAAAACCACTTAGTGAAAACAACATAGCTTTCAAATGATTACATTAATATAAGTTCCAAATATATTGCTAGCTTAGTGACATCATCCGATAAAAGCATATAGATGAGAAGTAAGTATAGAATCACCGAGCCCACCGGTGGTTAGCCACCATCATCAACAAGTCAAGAACATCACCTGCAACAAGGTGGGATAAACCCTGAGTACTCGAATGTACTCAGCCAGACTTACCCGTCTTAAACCAAAATAAAGCGACACCAAGGATTATGCATGGCTTTCTTTATTGGGCTAGCTGACTTGTTTGCGAAAAGCATAAGCTATCATGAAGAAATCATTTTAAGTACTTTGCATCATCTTTATTATGACCTATCCATCTAGGTAAGCACCTGTACTATAGCAATCACTTGATTAACCAATAACATCCAGTTACCAATTTAGATTTAGCATATCCCATACCATCTAAATAACCATCATTGTTCCATAATAATTACTACGATGCTGTAACTCGAGTCAAGTGCTCACTATCCAGGAGCGATGGTGATTCGAATCGATTCCTAACCAGCTAGTGATTTATTCCTTACACAAACCTCACTCACCCGCTAAAGTGAGATATTGATCACCGAGTCAACTATCCAGGAATCTCGAGTTTGCCAGGAACCACATGTACCCGGGGGCCGACCAACTGCACTTTGGTCTTATCATCTCGCCCCCGTGTCCTACCACACCTGCTCTGGCACAGTGCGCTGCGGGCAATCTACTCGGCCCGAATAATCTCCCAGCTTCGCGGTCGGAAGGTACTTTATCCGGCCAGCTAAATGTAAGGCATGCGTTCAACATGACTCAAGGCCCAACAACGGACGGTCCTTAATCGACATAGACAGAAACTAACAACACCCCAGAACCCTATCTGGTTGCCTCCAACTTTTTCATCCGGTCTCCAATTATCCATCACACATGGTTAATTCCAGGATATCATTCTTTCCATAGCTAAATTCTTCCAGTAACCACCTATAATGTAGGTGACCGGATATCACCGATTGCTACCGGTCTAAGCAAGGCTAAGCAGTTATTCGATCCTGACCTAACAGGGTAACAAGGTAGTAAGGTAGGCAAGGATAGTAATAAATGCATCAACGGTTTTAATCAACTCCTACAACTTAATGTAACAATATATATAAACTCATATATATAGAAAGAATTGCTTTTATAAAGTAGGAGACTTAGAATGCTCCGGGGCTTACCTGGGATCCGACACAAGTCAGTTCAGTTAGCTTGCACCATCCTGGTGACGTCTCAGGTCCTAGCACTCTCTTAGTCCTTCCATCTTCGGGATAGATCCTCCATACATCGTCTTCGGGTTTGGCTCCAACATCACGTTCTTCACGTGGTTCATCTAGGGCACCTAAATGAGATGCAAAATGCATGTGTATGAATGATAACACAAGATGCATCACATAAGCATTCAAGACAAACCAGTTATTCACGGCAATCATAGAGTCAAGGCTGCAACAGTAGCAGCTAATTTTACTCATAACAGGAGTTGTACTTATCCAAAAGACATGCAACAAGACAATCTGGAAAGCTTATGGAATTTTCTACAATTCATCTTTAATCCTCTTAGCATGATTCTCAAGTTAACTAAGTCAATTATACCCATTTACAGAAACTGGTCCACAATTGACAGAAAGCAGCCATTTCTGAAACCCGACTTTAAACAGGCATAACTCACAAACCACAAGGCCAAATACCACCAAATTTTAACAGAAGCTAGATACATGAATTATCTACAACTTTATTATTCTCAGATTAAGATGATTTTACAGTTAGAAGGGTCAACTAATGCAATAATTGCATCTCTGTCCAAAATATAGATAGAAACTGACATGCCACTTTAAACAGCTATAAATGGAGTTATACATGTACTATAAATGTGATTCTAGACTTTTTAGAAAGCTTAGCAAATTCTAAACAACTTTGTTGTAAACACCTAAAGCTAATTATACTATTAAGAAGGCCCCACAATAAGAACAAGGAAACCCTCTCTGGTTTTGGTCAGAAACAGCCACAGAGATTTAAGCAAGTATAACTCAAGATCTACTTAGCCAAAAATCAAGATATTTAACTTTTTGGAAAGCTTAAGAAAATTACCACAACTCATGTATTTTCACCAAGTCATGATTCATAACTTAACTAATCCAATTAATTCAAACATGCAGAACTATTCTGAGTAGAAGCAAAGCAATATAGGGCATTTATTATTTTTATAACTCTTAAACTATAAATCCTAAACTCCTGAAATTTTTACCAGACAACAACAATCACCTTAGTAGCACTCCACAAAGAATTCACATTTATTTGAGCATAAAAACTACAGTTATGAAAAAGACAAGACACCACTAGTAGTACAAACCGAACTGCATCAATTGATTTTTACAGCACAAACTTTAAACTAAATACTGCCATATTATAGATCTACTGCATATAGAATTTCACAAGGATTCCAAAAAGTCCTCATTTTCTATTTTACGATTTTTGTACGAATTACTATGAATTTTCAAAGTGGAGCAGTCAAATCTACCTAAATCAAAGAAAAAGGGATCTAAATCTTGCATCGAGGACCCTGAAGTTTCCACAAATAAAACCTGAATGAACGGATCCTTTACTGCACTATTCATCAGAGTCACTGTCTATTCACTTAACCCCCTGGAAAAGCTCCTATTCATGCGCGGGTCCTCTTTCTTCTTCCTCAGGACGGCAGCAGGGAGTGGCCGGCCGGCTCGCGGCTCCGGCCGGCTGAGGCAGCGCCGACGGCGGGGAGTGGCGGTGCAGCACATGGGGGACCGAGCGCACTTGGTGCAGGACTTAGTCACGGGCCGTGGCGACCTGCAGTGGCCCAGCCATGCATGAGCGAGCGGCCGCGACGGCAAAGCGCGCCGACGGCGGCCCGAAGGCGGCAGCAGCAGGCTGCCACGGGCTAGGAGGAGCGGCGCACGATGGTGAAGGTGGTGGCACACATGGTAGCACGCGAGGGAACACAGGGCGGTGGGGACGTGGCGGCGGCAAGCTCGGCCAGCCGGCCATGGCGGACGCGCGTCCTGGCGTGGAGTGGAGCGAGGAAGAGCAAGTGAGGGAGAGCGCTAGGGAGTGGGAAGCTCGGCGTCCACCTCTATACTGCATAGGGGAGGTAGGGCGCGTGGCAGAGGAGGCAGGGCACGCGGCAAGGAAGCTCGGCAATGGTGGCCACGTCCATGGACACACGGCGTCCTTGAGGCCTTCTACCGAGCACGTGGCGGGCGACGGTATGACCGATGTGGGGAGCCGATTTGGGCCACTTCCGGGCTGAATCAGTCCTTGGGCCAAAAATGAAGTTTGCTCACCTCGGCCTACTCTACGTTTCTCTTTTAAGGTGCTTGATCATTTGAGCTATGTAACAGCAGGTAATTAAGCCTCAAAATGATAGTGTCAACATGTTGATAACGGTCACGAGAACTCGCCTTCAGAGGTCAAAACTTGGTCAAACTCAGTGCAACATTTTACATGCTCTTCTCCATAATATAACCTTCAACTTTTATTTTTGGACCAACTCAAGTTGCTTAATGAATTTCAGAGAACGCGGAATGCCAACGTCGTTGCTTAGCGAAACTCCAGACTTTGAATATTTCTAAGTGCTGAAAACAACAGCAAATTCGATCTTGTGACCTCGATTTGACTTACTTCCAAGCTGATCTAGCTCTTAGTTCAAAAACAAAGTTTGTTCTACATGATATGGACTACAACTTTCATTTAAGGTCCAACCTCAAAACTGGTATAGAACCTGCTGTTCTACTTTGACCAAAGTAGGATCACGATGAAGCTTAAATCATCCTTTTTGATCCATTGGAGCATTTTCTTGGCATTTTCCCAACATGAACCTTTCATGACTTTTGTTGTAGAGTTCATTTAGAGTCATTTTCAGAAACTGGTCCACAATTGACAGAAAGCAGCCATTTCTGAAACCCGACTTTAAACAGGCATAACTCACAAACCACAAGGCCAAATACCACCAAATTTTAACATAAGCTAGATACATGAATTATCTACAACTTTATTATTCTCATATTAAGATGATTTTACAGTTAGAAGGGTCAACTAATGCAATAATTGCATCTCTGTCCAAAACATAGATAGAAACTGACATGCCACTTTAAATAGCTATAAATGGAGTTATACATGTACTATAAATGTGATTCTAGACTTTTTAGAAAGCTTAGCAAATTCTAAACAACTTTGTTGTAAACACCTAAAGCTAATTATACTATTAAGAAGGCCCCACAATAAGAACAAGGAAACCCTCTCTGGTTTTGGGCAGAAACAGCCACAGAGATTTAAGCAAGTATAACTCAAGATATACTTAGCCAAAAATCAAGATATTTAACTTTTTGGAAAGCTTAAGAAAATTACCACAACTCATGTATTTTCACCAAGTCATGATTCATAACTTAACTGAGCCAATTAATTCAAACATGCAGAACTATTCCGAGTAGAAGCAAAGCAATATAGGGCATTTGTTATTTTTATAACTCTTAAACTATAAATCCTAAACTCCTGAAATTTTTACCAGACAACAAAAATCACCTTAGTAGCACTCCACAAAAATTTCACATTTATTTGAGCATAAAAACTACAGTTATGAAAAAGACAAGACACCACTAGTAGTACAAACCTAACTGCATCAATTGATTTTTACAACACAAACTTTAAACTAAATACTGCCATATTATAGATCTACTGCATAGATAATTTCACAAGGATTCCAAAAAGTCCTCATTTTCTATTTTACAATTTTTGTACAAATTACTATGAATTTTCAAAGTGGAGCATTCAAATCTGCCTAAATCAAAGAAAAAGGGATCTAAATCTTGCATCGAGGACCCTGAAGTTTCCACAAATAAAACCTGAACGAACGGATCCTTTATTGCACTATTCATCAGAGTCACTGTCTATTCACTTAACCCCCTGGAAAAGCTCCTATTCATGCGCGGGTCCTCTTTCTTCTTCCTCAGGACGGCAGCAGGGAGTGGCCGGCCGGCTCGCGGCTCCGGCCAGCTGAGGCAGCGCCGACGGCGGGGAGTGGCGGCGCAGCACATGGGGGACCGAGCGCACTTGGTGCAGGACTTAGTCATGGGCCGTGGCGACCTGCAGTGGCCCAGCCATGCATGAGCGAGCGGCCGCGACGGCAAAGTGCGCCGGTGGCGGCCCGAAGGCGGCAGCAGCAGGCTGCCACGGGCTAGGAGGAGCGGCGCATGATGGTGAAGGTGGTGGCGCACACGGTAGCACACGAGGGAACATAGGGCGGTGGGGACGCGGCGGCGGCAAGCTTGGCCAGCCGACCATGGCGGACGCGCGTCCCGGTGCGGAGTGGAGCGAGGAAGAGCAAGTGAGGGAGAGCGCTAGGGAGTGGGAAGCTCGGCGTCCACCTCTATACTATGTAGGGGAGGCAGGGCGCGTGGCAGAGGAGGCAGGGCATGCGGCAAGGAAGCTCGGCAATGGTGGCCACATCCACGGACACACGGCGTCCTTGAGGCCTTCTACCGAGCACGTGGCGGGCAACGGTATGACCGACGTGGGGAGCCAATTTGGGCTGCTTCCGGGCTGAATCAGTCCTTGGGCCAAAAATGAAGTTTGCTCACCTCGGCCTACTCTACGTTTCTCATTTAAGGTGCCTGATCATTTGAGCTATGTAACGGTGGGTAATTAAGCCTCAAAATGACAGTGTCAACATGTTGATAACAATCACGAGAACTCGCCTTCAGAGGTCAAAACTTGGTCAAACTCAGTGCAACATTTTACGTGCTCTTCTCCATAATATAACCTTCAACTTTTATTTTTGGACCAACTCAAGTTGCTTAATGAATTTCGGAGAACGCGGAATGCCAACGTCATTGCTTAGCGAAACTCCAGACTTTGAATATTTCTAAGTGCTGAAAACAACAGCAAATTCGATCTTGTGACCTCGATTTGACTTACTTCCAAGCTGATCTAGCTCTTAGTCCAAAAACAAAGTTTGTTCTACATGATATGGACTACAACTTTTGGTCCAACCTCAAAACTGGTATAGAACCTGCTGTTCTACTTTGACCAAAGTAGGATCACGATGAAGCTTAAATCATCCTTTTTGATCTATTGGAGCATTTTCTTGGCATTTTTCCAACATGAACCTTTCATGACTTTTGTTGTAGAGTTCATCTAGAGTCATTTTGGCAAGGTTGCAAGGTTTGGTTGACATCTCATGTTCTCATTCACTTAATAGTGCAATTCAAGCACTTAGTAAAATCATTCCAACAAGGATATAACTTATCATTTCATGTGACTTTTTGATTCCAAACTTCATGAAACTTTTCAAGTGTCCAATATAGATGGGTATTGATGTGAGACACATGAAGATATCCCAATCACACCACCCAAGCATATATCTTGAAAAGGGGTCTATAGGCGAGCAAAGGTGCAATACCGAAGTTTAGGTTGGGGCTCGTTTCTATAGGTTTGACCTTGACATCTTCATCATCACTTAATATACCATGTTTTAGCTCAAACCCATTGCTTAACTGGTGGCAAACACCTAGGGTGTTACCGCCCTCCCCCCTTAAAAGAATCGCGTCCCGAGATTCAGGACGAAAGACTTTTATGGAAGAGAGACATGCTACCAGTTTCCAATATCAGCCATAGCTTTAGGCTACCTAGCTTTAAGCATAAGAGAGGCTAATTCGGTCAAGACACTTTCTGATACTTGTCCTTTGTAGTAAGTTTTGTCTAAAGAATTTCCTTCGTTGGCCTTCATGAAGTATTGTTACTTTGGGAGGAATCCAAGATAGCAATGTCCTACGTACTTTGTCCTCGATGTACGAAGAGCGATACAAACGTAGACTAAATACTTATAGCATCTACTTCCCTAGTGGATACAACACATACCATATGGACTTTGCACTAGATCATAATCTTCTAAAGGATACTCGTTGCAATGGTTCCATGTGTGCAGTTCTCTTTCTCTGATAACAATATTGTATGGTCTGAGTCTACCAAGTGAGTGGTAAACATAATAGCTGACTCTGTTGGCTCAACGTTCTCGATGATCATTCCTTAGGGAGCCTTTGTATCCAAGTTGCAACAGTGATCTGGGTTGAATCTGATGCAACCTCTTGGGTAAAAACACATATAAGGTACCAAAGGCATGTCAGCATTGGAGAACCATTGACGCAGAAGGATGTTAGCGAGGCTTGGAGGACAATACAAGTTGCAAGTAATCACAAAACTAGGGACTAGTTCACTACCAAGCAGGTTGAGTACAATTTGCCTTCGTGGTGTAGTTGCATAGCAAGTTGGGTTGACTTGCATCGTAGCAAAACCAGCTTTCTTACTACATTTGTCGTCGAGGCTTCCATTCTAAGGCCAATCAATATCTCAAAACCCATAATCCAAAAATCTGCGGTTTGACACCCTTCCAATCTATTTTTGACTTGCAACGGCACAAGTTGACTTGTAGAACATCTTGACTGCTCAACTATTATCGATACGAGAGGACAAAGGTACGACACAAACATGGGTGCAAGGAGTCTTCTCTAGGGCATGGAGGGTTGTCTAACAGCGATACACCTACAAGTTGTAATTTCTTGGCATGAATTACAAACACAACCGTCTAATGCAAATGATGATCGCAGTCACAACGAAATTGTAGATTCTATACCCTTTTGTTTTCTATTCATATCTCACAACTACTGCTCCAATATGCACAAATTTTTGGTGGACATGTAGATCCATGGGTCTTCTAACTACTCACCAAAAATCAACTCAAACGGACACCGTTTGACCATCCAAATAATTCCTCTACCAAAACTGTTGTGTTCTAAAATGGCAGCAACCGAGCCAACAAGGTATCTCTCAAATCTAATGTTTTACTCAGCCAATACTCAAACCAACTTAGGATATTGAAGGGTCCTAAGCAAAGAATGAGATCACCAAGTTTGGGGTCAATTCAACTTCGTTTGAGTCACTAATCGCTGGCTTGAAGATAACCGGTTTAGTGCCACAAAATCTGGACAGATTTCGTGTCCTCCCTTTTCTTCGCTCCACACGTTGAGGTGTGTGTTTGGCACTCTCTAATCTTTCTCATAGTAGCAATAGCTTTTCTCTAGCCAAGGATGGAGGCTATAGTCTTCCTGCCATGCTTCTTAGGTAACAATTTCCGCCGTTAATCTAGATACCAACTTGACGATGCACAAGCATTGGACTTGTCGCTGTTCTCACAGGGCACAAAGCATTATTCCACATGTAGGGCATTTCTACATTGACAAGGAACCATTCCTATATATCCTTCGGCACTTCATCCAATAGAGTCCGGACACATGTGTAATTGGCACCTTGGGGCATAAAGATGCTAACTAAAATCAGGGATGTGCTTTCGCTAGCTCCTACCTAGCCGATACAATGTCTTGTACTATATACGTGATTGTCCATGATGGAATTGACTTGATAGCACATTTGGAGAAGAAGTAGCACTTAGCATTGTGGGGCCAGGTTTGATGTTTCCTTAATCAACATTGTTCTGTGAGATCTGGCCTTCATAGTTACCAAATAGTCATTACCTAACTGAAGACTAACTTTCCTACTAGTAACAAATCAGTTGTCCCTTAACACTAAAAAGGTTCCAAATCTTCACTCTTGATAATAAAAATTTTGGTCGAAGCCTACAGATGGTCGCCATTGAAGTCAGCAGAAAGGGGTCACACCAAAGGAGGTCGGTTCGTCTACGTCATCCTTATGCACCTAAAGATTGAGAACTTGGACAGGAATCTCATATATACCAGGTGACCTATTACAACACATAATCTCCTGGTCCATTTATCATCCGACTTGATAACTTGTTCAACCTTAAGTGTGGTGCACCTTTCTGATCCAATGAAAATGACATAAGTTGCTCACTAGATGATCGAACGTCATTACAGGGACAGTCACGTCGAGTAGAGTCACTTGTCTACCCTTTTGCAGTCTGTTTATGTTCCTGTTAGTGACCTATTCTTCAAAGGTTAACCGTTGGACTACTCCAGAAGGAAGTCCTATTGCATCTAGTTCGACATATATATCTCTTGACATGATAAGGAGAGATAACCAAGGAAGAGCTCAAGTGAGAATAACATATCGGTGCAGTTCTGCAATGGATCATGACTAGAAACCTCGATACCAGCGCGTGCCGAGCAACACAACCTTGTGTGCGCGCCCACAGGAGGCTCTCGGTTTCGTCGCGGCACCATAGATCGCTAATTGTGGCACCATTACTGAACATATAACCTACAAGAAATCTCACATGGCATAAATTGGGTTGCATAGGAGCAAGCACTATGTGAAGGAGGGATAGCAAACAAAGATAGTCACAAGGTTAGGAATCAACAAGGAGGCGATCTGAAGATCAAAACACAGCTGCAAGAGAACATAGCTTAATTGCCAAAGACAACTAAGTATGAGATTCTTGATTAAATTCCACGCACGCCTCACGTCTACCAAGGTGATTACCAGATGAAAGATTATCATAAGATCCGGTCATGTTCAGCAACAACATGAGACCAAGACTGATAGACATCCCGAGACATGGGAAGGTTGGAGACAAGATAAACAAGATTCAAGGGATAGAGCCAAGGCACTGACTAAGGATTTAGTTGATAAGGCAACTGACATGATCTGCGAGGAAAAGGTTCCAAAGCAGGGTAGATAGCGATTAGCGTTGCACCAGCTCATTAGTAGAAGAAGGAGCAATGAGATCTAACAAGGATTTTTGAGCAAGGTCCTCCCACACAGAGTGAGACAACCACAAAACATGCGAGCAAAGAAGGGGGCTAAGCTTGGGTCGAAGGTCAAGCAAAGGCATGGATAAAGGTCTTCGTAGCGCAACATTCAAGGGCTAGCAACCACATGTATAGGCTCAGGCTCCTAAGAGAGAACTTAATTGAAAATGACAACCATGAGATTACCAAAACTTGGACGTGGTTCTAAGATAGCGCTCCTCAACACTCGTATGCTTACCGAGGACAAAAGGGGTGATAACTATGGCACTAATTAGATAACAAGCATACATACCCACCACTTGGCTAAACTAGAGGACATTATAGGTTAAGCATGTAACCACAATTATTTCTAGCAAGGCTAAGCACACACTTTTCTCAAGCACTTCCTATTCAAACAACATGGAACAAGGCATTCTTGTTTAACTCCACACAAGGAAGATAGTGCAATACATCGACCACAAGTTACTTAGTACTTAGAACAAAGGAAGGGAAGCATATTTATGCACAAGCACAATCATGATGCATGCTCGTCCTATTCGTCCTCACGAAATTGCCAGCCTAAGGTGGCAATCATGTTCTATGTCGGTGGCATAACACGTACTCTCTCGATATATAGCTAGTCGTCAGCTATATTCCATCTACGCATTCGTGGTTAGCATACCTGCAGGCAAATTCATTGCAGCCCATCCCCACAAAGAGATAAATAAGCACACAATAAAAGCAGTAAACTAAGATACTCTCCATATATACATCCCCAGATGTATATACTTTGATATCCATAGCTACCCGATAAATATACCCGCAATTAAGTACCTTCATATATACATGGGTGTAACATGTAAATATTCCAGCTAACCACAGCTAACTCTCCCCTAGACCGACAGTTGGATGGTCATACTCTCACAACTCACACTTATCTGGGCATAGAGGCAATTGATCCATACAGTACCATTCAAGCGAATGGCATCCATACAATAGCACGCCGTATGGATGACGAAAGAAAAATTGCAATAAAGTACATCCCGCAAAGTTAGTACTTAGATAGCCACCTAATAGTCCTTAACTGGGCATAAAGGAGGATGTCGCGACAAATTTGCCTGTAGCTAAAGTTTTAGTTAAAATAGACCTTTTAAAACCAAAACTTGGCTTTTAAAACTATGTACCTGATAGTATTATGCTTAATCTCGCTCTGATACCAGCTGTGACAGAACCGCTCAATTTATACAAGATCAAGTATGGTTGTCCCCGCTAACACGTTGACACACCCATACTTTCACTCATATAAACCCGGTAGTCCGCCGAGGGTCCCGAAAGACCTCGGTAAATCAACATCACAACCAAGATCGCGTGATTAAGCAAATACACATCACATACATCGGGTTGCAGCGGAAATAATATTACAAAGGGGTTAACAAATAATAGTACAAGTTTGGCTTTCAAAACCGCTTAGTGAAAACAACATAGCTTTCAAATGATTACATTAATACAAGTTCCAAATATATTGCTAGCTTAGTGACATCATCCGACAAAAGCATATAGATGAGAAGTAAGTATAGAATCACCGAGCCCACCGTGGTTAGCCACCATCATCAACAGGTCGAGAACATCACCTGCAACAAGGTGGGATAAACCCTGAGTACTCGAATGTACTCAGCCAGACTTACCCGTCTTAAACCAAAATAAAGCGACACCAAGGATTATGCATGGCTTTCTTTAGTGGGCTAGCTGACTTGTTTGCGAAAAGCATAAGCTATCATGAAGAAACCATTTTAAGTACTTTGCATCATCTTTATTATGACCTATCCATCTAGGTAAGCACCTGTACTATAGCAATCACTTGATTAACCAATAACATCCAGTTACCAATTTAGATTTAGCATATCCCATACCATCTAGATAACCATCATTGTTCCATAATAATTACTACGATGCCGTAACTCGAGTCAAGTGCTCACTATCCAGGAGCGATGGCGATTCGAATCGATTCCTAACCAGCTGGTGATTTATTCCTTACACAAACCTCACTCACCCGCTAAAGTGAGATATTGACCACCGAGTCAACTATCCAGGAATCTCGAGTTTGCCAGGAACCACATGTACCCGGGGGCCGACCGACTGCACTTTGGTCTTATCATCTCGCCCCCATGTCCTACCACACCTGCTCCGGCACAGTGCGCTGCGGGCAATCTACTCGGCCCGAATAATCTCCCAGCTTCGCGGTCGGAAGGTACTTTATCCGGCCAGCTAAATGTAAGGCATGCGTTCAACATGACTCGAGGCCCAACAACGGACGGTCCTTAATCGACACAGACGGAAACTAACAGCACCCCAGAACCCTGTCTGGTTGCCTCCAACTTTTCCGTCCGGTCTCCAATTATCCATCACACATGGTTAATTCCAGGATATCATTCTTTCCATAGCTAAATTCTTCCAGTAACCACCTATAATGTAGGTGACCGGATATCACCGATCGCTACCGGTCTAAGCAAGGCTAAGCAGTTATTCGATCCTGACCTAACAGGGTAACAAGGTAGTAAGGTAGGCAAGGATAGTAATAAATGCATCAACGGTTTCAATCAACTCCTATAACTTAATGCAACAATATATATAAACTCATATATATAGAAAGAATTGCTTTTATAAAGTAGGAGA
The DNA here is from genome assembly GCF_019320115.1 of Miscanthus floridulus. Taxonomy (NCBI): domain Eukaryota; kingdom Viridiplantae; phylum Streptophyta; class Magnoliopsida; order Poales; family Poaceae; genus Miscanthus; species Miscanthus floridulus. Next base: position 5,270,042 of record NC_089590.1, on the reverse strand, counting down.
CTTAGAATGCTCCAGGGCTTGCCTGGGATCCGACACAAGTCAGTTCAGTTAGCTTGCACCATCCTGGTGACGTCTCAGGTCCTAGCACTCGCTTAGTCCTTCCATCTTCGGGATAGATCCTCCATACATCGTCTTCAGGTTTGGCTCCAACATCACGTTCTTCACGTGGTTCATCTAGCGCACCTAAATGAGATGCAAAATGCATGTGTATGAATGGTAACACAAGATGCATCACATAAGCATTCAAGACAAACCAGTTATTCACGGCAATCATAGAGTCAAGGCTGCAACAGCAGCAGCTAATTTTACTCATAACAGGAGTTGTACTTATCCAAAAGACATGCAACAAGACAATCTGGAAATCTTATGGAATTTTCTATAATTCATCTTTAATCCTCTTAGCATGATTCTCAAGTTAACTAAGTCAATTATACCCATTTACAGAAACTGGTCCACAATTGACAGAAAGCAGCCATTTCTGAAACCCGACTTTAAACAGGCATAACTCACAAACCACAAGGCCAAATACCACCAAATTTTAACAGAAGCTAGATACATGAATTATCTACAACTTTATTATTCTCATATTAAGATGATTTTACAGTTAGAAGGGTCAACTAATGCAATAATTGCATCTCTGTCCAAAACATAGACAGAAACTGACATCCCACTTTAAACAGCTATAAATGGAGTTATACATGTACTATAAATGTGATTCTAGACTTTTTAGAAAGCTTAGCAAATTCTAAACAACTTTGTTGTAAACACCTAAAGCTAATTATACTATTAAGAAGGCCCCACAATAAGAACAAGGAAACCCTCTCTGGTTTTGGGCAGAAACAGCCACAGAGATTTAAGCAAGTATAACTCAAGATCTACTTAGCCAAAAATCAAGATATTTAACTTTTTGGAAAGCTTAAGAAAATTACCACAACTCATGTATTTTCACCAAGTCATGATTCATAACTTAACTGAGCCAATTAATTCAAACATGCAGAACTATTCCGAGTAGAAGCAAAGCAATATAGGGCATTTGTTATTTTTATAACTCTTAAACTATAAATCCTAAACTCCTGAAATTTTTACCAGACAACAACAATCACCTTAGTAGCACTCCACAAAAATTTCACATTTATTTGAGCATAAAAACTACAGTTATGAAAAAGACAAGACACCACTAGTAGTACAAACCTAACTGCATCAATTGATTTTTACAGCACAAACTTTAAACTAAATACTGCCATATTATAGATCTACTGCATATAGAATTTCACAAGGATTCCAAAAAGTCCTCATTTTCTATTTTACGATTTTTGTACGAATTACTATGAATTTTCAAAGTGGAGCATTCAAATCTGCCTAAATCAAAGAAAAAGGGATCTAAATCTTGCATCGAGGACCCTGAAGTTTCCACAAATAAAACCCGAACGAACAGATCCTTTACTGCACTATTCATCAGAGTCACTGTCTATTCACTTAACCCCCTGGAAAAGCTCCTATTCATGCGCGGGGTCCTCTTTCTTCTTCCTCAGGACGACAGCAGGGAGTGGCCCGCCAGGCTCGCGGCTCCGGCCGACTGAGGCAGCGCCGACGGTGGGGAGTGGCGGCGCAGTACATGGGGGACCGAGCGCACTTGGTGCAGGACTTAGTCACGGGCCGTGGCGAGCCTGCAGTGGCCCAGCCACGCACGAGCGAGCGGCCGCGACAGCAAAGCGCGCCGGCGGTGGCCCGAAGGCGGCAGTAGCCGGCTGCCACGGGCTAGGAGGAGCGGCGCACTGATGGTGAAGGTGGTGGCGCACACGGTAGCACGCAAGGGAACACAGGGCGGATGGGGACATGGCGGCGGCAAGCTCAGCCAGCCGGCCATGGCGGACGCGCGTACCGGCGCGGAGCGGAGCGAGGAAGAGCAAGTGAGGGAGAGCGCTGGGGAGTGGGAAGCTCGGCGTCCACCTCTATACTAGCATAGGGGAGGCAGGGGCACGTGGCAGAGGAGGCAGGGCACTGCAGCAAGGAAGCTCGGCAATGGTGGCCACGTCCACGGACACACGGTGTCCTTGAGGCCTTCTACCGAGCACGTGGCGGGCGACGGTATGACCGACGTGGGGAGCCAATTTGGGCCGCTTCCGGGCTGAATCAGTCCTTGGGCCAAAAATGAAGTTTGCTCACCTCGGCCTACTCTACGTTTCTCATTTAAGGTGCCTAATCATTTGAGCTATATAACAGCGGGTAATTAAGCCTCAAAATGACAGTGTCAACATGTTGATAACGGTCACGGGAACTCGCCTTCAGAGGTCAAAACTCGGTCAAACTCAGTGCAACTTTTTGCATGCTCTTCTCCATAATATAACCTTCAACTTTTATTTTTGGACCAACTCAAGTTGCTTAACGAATTTCGGAGAACGCGGAATGCCAACGTCGTTGCTTAGCGAAAGTCCAGACTTAGAATATTTCTAAGTGCTGAAAACAACAGCAAATTCGATCTTGTGACCTCGATTTGACTTACTTCCAAGCTGATCTAGCTCTTAGTCCAAAAACAAAGTTTGTTCTACATGATATGGACTACAACTTTCATTTAAGGTCCAACCTCAAAACTGGTATAGAACCTGCTGTTCTACTTTGACCAAAGTAGGATCACGATGAAGCTTAAATCATCCTTTTTGATCCATTGGAGCATTTTCTTGGCATTTGCCCAATATGAACCTTTCATGACTTTTGTTGTAGAGTTCATCTAGAGTCATTTTGGCAAGGTTGCAAGGTTTGGTTGACATCTCATGTTCTCATTCACTTAATAGTGCAACTCAAGCACTTAGTAAAATCATTCCAACAAGGATATAACTTATCATTTCATGTGACTTTTTGATTCCAAACTTCATGAAACTTTTCGAGTGTCCAATATAGATGGGTATTGATGTGAGACACATGAAGATATCCCAATCACACCACCCAAGCATATATCTTGAAAAGGGGTCTATAGGCGAGCAAAGGTGCAATACCCAAGTTTAGGTTGGGGCTCGTTTCTATAGGTTTGACCTTGACATCTTCATCATCACTTAATATACCATGTTTTAGCTCAAACCCATTGCTTAACTGGTGGCAAACACCTGGGGTGTTACACTATGTCATCATGCTACCTCCAACTATGTCGACACGTCACCTCCATCTACGGAGGCACACTGCCTCCGCTTACACCATCGACAACGACCCTCGTTTACTCCCTCGAGGGCTACCTCGAGCCGGTCATGCTGCCAGTTGGCTATGTCATTTGCTGCCTCTAGCTACGTCGACACACCACCTCCATCTACGGTGGACTCTGCCTCTGCTTACAACATCGACAATGACTGCTCGACTACACCTTCAGCAGGTCGTCTCAAGCCGGTCAAGTCATTATCAACTTCGTTGTCAACCTCTACCTCCCGAGTGACCAATGACAGGCTATCTCGGTCTGATCACACCAGTCTTCAAAATACATCTTCGACCATGATTGTTCGCGCGAACGTCGTCAGGCTCCGCCCGAATTCTCCTTCTCTAGGCTACTAGCGCAGCGACCTAGGTGGGTCACAAGTGCAATAGTATGGGTGGAGGTAACAAGGTGGTTCGGACAGCCCTATCCTATCGATCCTTTCTTCAAACGAGACTCAATGACACGCGTCAACTATAGCTTGTACAACCATTCAGACATTTTAGGAACCAAGTTTCTATGTACGCGGTTCTACCACTCGAACAAACTTCTCGGCACTCGAGAAGCGGCCTCTGCACGCCGAAGCAGAGTGCCAATGAGTCCTCGACACTCTAAGGACACCAAACTCTGCTGCTCAAGACCTTGGCACCCGAGAAGGGCTCAGTTGGCACTCACAATGTTGAGAATTACAGGGTCCATAGCAGCCAAGGGCTGAGCTATTCGACTAGCTTTTCATTAACTCCTACGGGGGCTACTATCGGATATATGGGCTAGGGGTACCTACACCACCCATATATTCGACCACGTCTACTTATCGGGCCAGAGACAACGACGGTTGAAGCCCACGAAGGCCAGGTGAGTCCACCAGTTTGGAGGACAAGGCGTAGCAAGAAATATCTGAAAATCGATTCTATCTAGAAGATCTCCTTGTAACAAAATAGGAAACCAACCTGTTAGGCCGATCACCCTCATTGTAAACCAATGTAACACCCGTGTTTTTGCATCATATTAAAATCCACTAAAAATTTAAACTTTTTAAAACCTTACAACAAATTAAAACCCTGACTATTTATTTCCCGCAAAACTATTTTGAAAATGTATTTCCAAAACCCTGCATCAAAACCCACCATATGCATTTTGTGTGCCGCGTAGGATTTAGTTATAGCACTAGGAATGGCTTATAGGATTAGAAGATCGTCTTGTATATTAACTTCCATTGTCCTGCGTTTGTTTGCTTGAGTGTATGTTTGAGTGCTTGTTGAATGCCTACACGATTGCTTTTTGGAATTTATTTGTGGCACCAAAAAAATAACTCCCCTTAATTATTAATTGTATTCTTAAAATACAATATAGAGGTAGATAATACACTGTAGATGTAAACACTATTATACTATCTAGGAATCATAATAGCCATCGCATTAACAAATTATAGGTTTAGTTCTTCTTTCCAAAATTCATCCCAATTTACATTTAGTAAATTCGTATATATTAGAAACATAGGAATATAAGGCCATTACCTTAATTTCTAATATAACGGAGTGGATATAGTATTTATCTATACTAGAACGTATATAGTACATCATACATACAAGTATAGTAGTATTCTTTACTTTTCTGGGAAATGGAAAATATAAAACACGTTCTGTGTACTCCCTCCCTGAATTGGGCCTGCCTGGCCCAACCCGCGGCCCAGCCCCCTTTCCCCTCAACTCGCACCTCTCCCTCCTCCTTCCTTTCCCGCGGTGGGCCGGCCCAACCTGCTGACCCTGTCTGCCTCCCTTCCTTCCCCCTCTTCCCTCCTGCTTGGGCCACCCCAGCCCAAGTCGGGCGCGCAGCCCACCAGGCCTTTGGCCCAGCAACGCAGCAGCCCATTCTCTCCCTTCCTCCCTCTCACCGACGAGCAGGCCCTGCGTGTCATCTCTTTCTCCTCCAGAGGGTCAGCGCATCCGCTGTGCACAAGTCGTCGCGGGCAACGGCCCCGACACCACCCGGCCTCCCGTTGACGTCGCAGGGGCTCCGTGTGGACTGCCGCATGAGCGCGTGGGCGCCGCGTGTAGACGCCGCTGCCACGGCCAAGCACGTGGAGCACGCCGCAAACCGCCTCTCCGCTGACTTCCTGTGCCGATGTCGCCGCTGCCGTTGTGCGGAACCAACCACCGTTTGACACCAGCTCATGGGCAGCTCCGTCCTGCCGGTAAAAAATCTCCATGGCTGAGCTATGCGGCACCTGCCTTGCCGTGGTTGCTCGCCGGCTATAAATAGCCCGCCATGGCCTGTCGGGGACCTCGCCCCATCGAGCTCCCTGCACCGAGGTAGCCGAAGTCGTTGTGCCGTGCTCTGCGCGCTTCCCTTCTTCCCCTCCGATCAGTCTCTTCCTCTCCCCTCTCTGCTATCTCTCCTTGCTCTCGTCGCCGCATCCCTCCCGCTCAGCCCCCGCTTTCCCCTGCTTCGCTCCCCCGCCGAGCCACCCTCACCTCCATCCACTTCTCCGCCTTGCTCTCCTTCTCCGCATTAATAAGGCCGCCTAGAAAAACAGGGTCGTTTTTGGAGGTGGTTAATAAGGCCTGAGCCCAAGAAAAGTCCATCTCGGTCCTGATACATGTCATGGTATATAAATGGGAAAACCCTAGTCCACTCCTCATTCCCCATGCTCTCTCTCACTTCAGCCAGCCCGTCACAGCACTCTCTCTCTTCCTCTCTCTCTCTCCCTCCCTCCCTGGGCACTCTCTCCCTCCCCCCCCTCAGAGCACGGTGGCCCGCGATGACACCCCTTCCTCCCCTCCCTCCCTCTCTCTCTTAGGCCCCTCGGTGGCCTTGGATTCGGCAGCGCGAGCGCGGGCGTGGACTCGGCGGTGGCGAGAGCGAGGCGCCCCCCCGGCGTTCGCGTGGCTCCTCGGCTAGCGCGCGGCCCCTCGGTGAGAGCAAGGCGGGCCACCCAATAGGCACGGGGAGACATGCTGCCCTAACCTAGTGGTGGCATCGCACAGGCCCCGGCCCCCTCCTCCAGTTGTGGCGGCGCTCGTGCTGGGGAGCGGCAGATTTGGCTCCAGCGCGGCGGATATGGCTCATCCTGCACAGGAGCGGCGGATCTGGCTCTGGCACAGCGGATCTGGCTCTAGTGCGGCAGATCCAGCTCAGGGACATCCAGATCCGACGAGCGGAGCGGTGGCGCATGGATGGGCTCGCTGGGCTTGTCCACGGTTTTTTTTTAATTTGATTTATCAAGGCGGGCATTTCAACCGCCTCAGGTAAATCATCGATTTATCGTGACCTTTGGACCGAGGCGGTTTGGATGCCCATCTCGGTTAATCAATTCTACCCACCTCGGTTAAGTTTGCAGTAGTAGTGTTAGCTGCGGTGGTCAGGATCATTCGAACTCGAGATCTTTGGCTTTGAGATCATATTGAGTTGCTTGAACCGACCAGTTCAATCCAAAACCATCATTTCACTTATATTTCAAGTGGCCCTTAGACCTCAGATGTGGAATAAGAGAGAGCAACAATTATTTTATTTAGTTGCACTAGCCAAGATTTAAACTCGAGACCTCTGACTTTCATATCATATTGAGTTTTCGAGCACTGATTATTTCAACCCAAAGCTTTGCTTCACTTATACTTCAGCATTCCCCTCACGTGGAGGCATCCAAAACTAGCAAAGAGGCACAAAAAACATATGAGGGTACAAACTAACCTCTTTGGGACACCTGCAAACAAAACGTGATCAACACCTCCCCTAAAAAAATGATCTTTCCTCGCACACATAGACCTGTTCATCTCGAACAAGGAGGTGTCCAAGTGACTGAGCTCGGGAAGGAAGAAGGGTGTATGGCTCTATATAGGCCTTCATTAAAAGCAGCGGGCATTTGTAATGCGCTCGCGTCAAGCGTGTGTCATAACACCTCTGCAGGTGTTAATCAGGTGTTAATAGAGGCCAACATCTTTAATGAGCCACCTCTGATAATAATAGATTAACAGAGTCTGGTTATTTATAATGACCATCTCTGTTAATTCATTATCCAAGGCTGTAAATCCTAACCCGCCCACCTATATTGATAAGGTATTAACAAAGGTAGGCCTCAAGACGTCGACGCCCCGTCCCGCCAGAGTTGGTGGGCCTCTGCTTCAACTGCCTGGAGCGTGACCATGTCGCCGCCCAATGATGCTACCTGTCCCACTGCCTCCTTTGCTGGGATACTGGCCATTGGGCCAGGGTGTGCAAGCGAGACCGTTCACCGGCGTGCAAGCCCTTGTCCTCGGAGGCTGGGCTCGGCCAGGGTGCCTTTGTGGCGCGTCGCCCCACCGGTCCTATGCAACCTAGCGTGCTGCCGGGACTTCCGCGCCACGCCAAGCCAAGCACTGCTGCCGTTGTCGCCTCATCACGTGCAACAATCGACCACGCCGCCATCGTCGCCACAGCAGCACCACAACAACACGCTGCCGCTATGACCACCTCTCTTGGTGACGCTGATAGCCGTGCCAAGGTTGAGGTCTTCGTCATCTTGAGTAACGTGGAGCTCGTCTCATCTGGTGTGGACCTCTCCCTTGTTCTCATCGTGCTCATTGGTGGAAATCAGCCAGCCATCATGCCAGCGGAGTCCCAGGCACACCTTTCCTCGATGTTCAAGGTGTCCGAGGGCACGGCCAGTGTTAGAACGACGACCATGCTAGCTCGTCGTGCGAGGTTGTTGGGCTTGAGACTGAGGCAGTCCGGGTGCTATGGTGCCGGCCAAGGCAACTACCACTGATACCAGCCATGATGGTGGATCCTATGTTGGTTGAAGTGGCAATCCAAGATCCGCCCCCTACGACACTCCATCTCTAAACCAGGCCATGTTGCGGAGATAGCCATCAACATGGTCGACGACCCTCCTACCGACGTCGTCCTGGCATTTGACGACAATGGTGGTAGTGCGCAGACCGCACTTTGCACCCCTCCCCGCCCAGCGTAGTCGAGGTCGATCAAAGAAGGGATCGAGTCGTAGGTGTGCATCCCTCTACAGACCCCCATCATCTGTGCTGGCCCCAAGCTCAGGAAGTCCAAAACGCCAAAGTCGGTGTTCACACCAAGGCATCGCGAATGCCTCGCCAGGAACAGGCACAGAACATCCTTTTGCAGAAGCTTGGTGTCGCCATCAACACCAACAACAACGCTATGGACGCCGAGGCCTTTGAAAATTATAGGGTGACCTTTGCGGCCCCTTTGTCGCCCTCCAAGGAGGAGGCACTGCAGGCCCTGTTTTTCGGTGAATTTGACTCGGTAGCCTAGAACCTTGACTTGACCGGGCTTGACGATGAGGCTTTATAAGCCTTATGCTCAGTTGGTTTGTCGCAAAATTGGTTTTCCAATGGCTTCAACTACGTGTTTTGATTGGAATGTGTGAGGTACCAATGCTCGCGTGCATCGCATTGTCGTTTGGGAGTTCGTTGCCCAAGAGCAGATGACTCATGTATGCCAGTACTTCACCGTCGCAGTTGGCCAATGTTTCTGGTGAAAATGTCACAAAATTTCAACCTCAGAACACCATCAACAGCCTCAGATCAGAGGGAGAATAACACGACATGAACATATTTTACCAATAACAAGTTCCACTTGTACTTTTAGCATGTGTGTGCAGGATGTCACAAAACGGGAGAAAATGAGCCTGTGGACCTTCCATATGCAGGTCGCCCAACTTGCCTATGGACCCACCAGGCCTTGCCATGGTGGCAGGATCGATGTGAAGTATCCCAGATTCATTCCCCACCCTTGGATCATACTTGTGTTTTCGATTAAGGGTGGAAGACGAAGTCACACGGATTCATGGGCCCACAACGAAGCATCCAACATGACCGAAGTGGCCACCACACTACATGACATATGGGGACACCTTCTAGAAGGAAGTGGTGGGTCCTAGCTGCCATAGGCAGGTCGGCCGACCTCCCCATGGAGGCTCCAACCCTCCACTGCCTTCCCCACACATTTAGCACATGCCAAATGACCCTAGCCCTTGAATCTAAGGCGGTTCTATGGCGGTTGATCCAATGGTTGCATGATCAAGGTCACATGGATCACTGACGTGGCGCTCCTCCACCTCCACCTATAAATAAAGGGTCACCCCCCCTCTGCATTCATGGTGCATTCAAGCTACAAGTGAAGATTAGTGTAGTTCCAATATCTTAGTAGTGTAGTCTAGTGCGGGAGTTAGAGTTGAGTCGAGCCTGCTTGGGGTTTCCGGAGTTATCTTCTAGAGAGTCTGGTATAGCTTTTTTACCTTTTCTTTCTTAGCAGACTTTGCTTATTTAATATATATTACACTTTCTTTACTTTACTTAGTCTTTACTTTGTGCAATACTTATTATAATGTTGTTATGCTCTATCTTTATCATATGTTTACTACATATTAGATTGAGATCCAAGCCCACACGAGTACTACGACTATCGCCTATCATAGGGTGCTCTAGTTGATCTTGCGTATGTGACTAGAGTAGTGAGAGAAGGTGTAAGCGTGGTGCTTATACACTATCTCGCCTTGGTTGCCACTTGTCACACAGATTGTTTGTGGTAGCTAGCAGGTGGTGACATCCCTATCTATTCTTCGTATTCCACCATGTGTTTATATGCAAGCTTTTAAAACAGTAATGCTCCAGTAAAAGAGTAGATGCTTCAAATAGGGGTTTTGTCTCCTATTGTCTCACCTACTGCCTAGTACACTTATTGTGTGGATTCAATCTATGTGTCGCATTTGTATGGTTAAGATAGAGTTATAGAAGTAAAGTTAGAGTTACAAGAATCCTTTACTTACTCGTTGTCCTCCCACCTAGCTATGCTTACTAGTTATCTTAGCTTGGCTTGTTGCATTATCCCTTCCTACCACATTTTGATTACCCCCCTATCACTAGTTGATACTAAGTTGTGGTAATTACAAGGATCTCTCTTTTATTATTATTCCTAGCTACCGCTTTCCCTTGGGATAAAATAAATAATGATACCTTGGAATACTCCCGAGTGAAGTGCTATAGCAGTATATTCTGTGCACTTGCAGGATTATCCAATAGACATAAGAAATACCAACAAGCATTTCTGGTGCCATTGTCGGGGAAAGCACCAGTCTAGGAATTTTAATAAAAATTGAATCCGGAAAGTTACCATCAATTTAGTTATCAATTAGTGTAGGGGCTTACCCCTGTCTTTGTTTCTCGTTATTGTGAAGCAAGGCAGCATATGAGCAGTTTCCAATTGCTGGGAAAATTTCATTGAAGACCCCGAGCAATTGTTGAGGAATACTAGACGCCATAAAGTTCCTCCTGAAAGGTTCATCTCGAACCTAAATCCATTCCAGGAAGGAAGCTCTGCACCACTACCTAAGGAAGCTATGGTTCAAAAGTCGATCGCTGACTTCTCAGCCCCGTCCGCCGCTGGCGTGGCCACGAGACCCCAGTTCAACTTGGGGGATGCCACTTTTGAGCTAAAGCTCACACTTATCAACATGGTGCAAGCCAACCCATTTTGTGGGAAGCCTCATGAGGACGCCAATGCCCATCTTCAACACTTCCTAGAGGTGTGTGGCACCTTCACCATCAAGGGTGTGACATCAGATACCATCCGTCTTCACCTTTTCCTGTTCTCTCTGCTTGGGAAGGCGAAGCAATGGTTCTATGCCAATAAGGATGAAGCCACCACTTGGGAGAAATGCGCCAATGCATTCCTCAAGAAGTTTTTCTCGATGGGCAAGACTTGTGCCCTTTGTGGGAAGATTTCTAGCTTCCAACAATAGTCTGATGAGATGATTTTCGAAGCATGGGAGCATCTCTAGGAGTACATTCGTGCCTATTCTCATCATGGGATAGAGATTGGCTCCTAATCCAAGGTTTCTACCATGGGCTGACGAGCATGGCCTGTAGTCACCTAAATGCCACCGTTGGAGGGGCATTCCTTCAACATAATGTGAAGGATGCCAAGGACCTCATCAAAAAGATGGTGGTCAACCAAGGATGGAATGAGGACCGCCTCTAGCCAAAGAAGAGAGGTATGCACACCGTTCATGAGGTGGACATGCTGTCTGCCAAAATGGATCTCTTGAAGAAGAAGATAGATGAAGGTTCCAAGAAGGAACAAGAGGCCATTTAGCCCTATGCCACCGCACGAGACATTGAAGCAAACCCCTGGTGTGAGGTATGTGGCGAAGATGATCATTCAGGCAATAATTGTCCTGAAACAAAGGAAGACGTGAACTTCATCAACAACAACAACAATGGGTATCGATCCCAACAACAAGGAGGATGGAATTTGTGCCCCTTCTACCAAGGTAATGGAGCTAATGGTTACAATAACAATTTCAATAATTCTTACAATAACCAGCCTTCTTTGAAAGATCTTGTCTTAGGCCAGTCTAAAATCAATCATAGCATTAATAAAAAGATGTTGGCTAATGATAAGATTCTTGAAAATCTTAGTGAGAAAATGGACAGCTTTTCCTCTACCATTAAAAACCAATTGAGCTTTAATAAAATGCTAGAAACACAATTAGCTCAATTAGCGGCTGCTATTTTATCCTTCGGATAAGGTAAGATCCCTAGAAAACCTAAGGATCTGATTGTAACTATTAACTTGATCACAACAAAGTTCGGTAAGCCTCCACTTCGATCGAATTGGGGATATCTCCTCAATCCCCCTTCATCACCAAGAAGGAAGATCCAGGCCTCCTGATGATCAAGTGCTCAATCAGATCATAGACCTTTGAAAGGTCCTAATATGGCTAGAGGGGGGGTGAATAGCCTATTTAAAAATCTACAAATCAACTAGAGCAATTTGATTAGTATGACAAATAGCGTAATGCAAACTTGCTCTAGCTCTACAAGGGTTGCAAGCCACCTATCCAACAATTCTAGTTGCAATGATTACTTAGGCACACAAACTTGCTATGTAATTACTCACTAAGAGCTCTCAACCTTGCTACTCTAAAGAGCTCAACTAGATAAATATAAATAATGAAGCAAGCTCTCACTTCTAATTACACTAAAGAGCTTGTGTCAACTAGTTTGCAAGAATGTAAATAAGTGAGTAGAGTGATTATACCGACGTGTAGGGGATGAACCAATCACAAGATGAATATATAGCCAATCACCGGGAGAATGCCAAAGACAAGAGACAATCGATTTTCTCCCGAGGTTCACGTGCTTGCCAACACGCTACGTCCCTGTTGTGTCGACCAACACTTGGTGGTTCGGCGGCTAAGAGGTGTTTCACAAACCTCATCCACACGATTGGACACCGCAAGAACCGACCCACAAGTGAGGTAACTCAATGACACGAGCAATTTACTAGAGTTACCTTTCGGCGCTCCGCCGGGGAAGGTACAACTCCCCTCACAATCACCGAAGGCGGCCACGAACAATCACCAACTCGTGCCGATCCTTCACCACTGCTCCAACCGTCTAGGTGGTGGCAACCACCAAGAGAAACAAGCAAAATCCGCAGCGCAACACGAATACCAAGTGCCTCTAGATGCAATCACTCAAGCAATGCACTTGGATTCTCTCCCAATCTCACAATGATGATGGATCAATGATGGAGATGAGTGGGAGGGCTTTGGCTAAGCTCACAAGGATGCTATGTCAATGAAAATGTGCAAGAGTTATCCCTTGAGCCGGCCATGGGGCTATAAATAGAGCCCCCATCAAATAGAGCCGTTGTACCCCTTCACTGGGCAAAATACGCTCTGACCGGACGCTCCGGTCATACCGACCGGACGCTGGCCCTCAGCGTCCGATCACCTGATGGATGCCATGCGTCACCAGCTTCAAACGCTGTTTGTCAGATTTCAACGGCTACGAAGTTGACCGGACGCTCCGATAAAACTGACCGGACGCTGAAGCCCCAGCGTCCGGTCGTTTCCAGTAAGCTCCCCGAGGCATATTTTTTCGACCGGACGTGTCCGGTCCACCTTGACCGGACGTAGACCAGCGTTCGGTGCTCAACCCCAGCGACTGTGCCGTCTGACAGCTCGACCGGACGCAGCCCTTCAGCGTCCGGTCGTTGAGTGACCCAGCGTCCGGTCAGTAGACCGACGCCAGCATCACTTCGACCAACTCCATTTCAACTCTAACTGCTTCACCCTTGCTTAAGTGTGCCAACCACCAAGAATTTTGCATCCGGCGCAATAGAAAATAGACGTTTCATTTTCCCGAAAGCACCGAATCCCGCCTCGCAAGCTCGGCGGGAGGGAGAGAGGGACCCAAACCCATGTCAACCCTGCAAACACCTTGTGCACATGTGTTAGCATATTTTCACAAATATTTTCAAGGGTGTTAGCACTCCACTAGATCCTAAATGCATATGCAATGAGTTAGAGCATCTAGCGGCACTTTGATAACCGCATTCCGATATGAGTTTCACTCCTCTTAATAGTATGGCTATCTATCCTAAATGTGATCACACTCACTAAGTGTCTTGATCACTAAAACAAAATGGCTCCTACATTTTATACCTTTGCCTTGAGCCTTTTGTTTTTCTCTTTCTTCTTTTCCAAGTTCAAGCATTTGATCATCACCATGCTATCACCATTGTCATGATCTTCATCATTGCTTCATCACTTGGAGTAGTGCTACCTATCTCATAATCACTTTGATAAACTAGGTTAGCACTTAGGGTTTCATCAATTAACCAAAACCAAACTAGAGCTTTCAACCTTCTACAACGCCTTCTGTGACCTTGGATCAAGTGTCAACATCATGTCCAAGGTAACATAAGATAATTTGTTAGGGGGGTCCTTTGTCCCCTACCTTTATACGTTGGTAGATGGCGGATCAAACAATTTGGTTCCCGAAGGGACTAGCATGAGACATCCTAGTGAAAATCAAGGATGACTACGTCCCTGCCGATTTCATCATCTTGGACATGGGAGCCAATGAAGATGTTCCCCTCATCTTGGGAAGGCCATTCCTCTACACCACTAACGCAGCCATCTATGTGGGATCAGGCCAAATTCACTTCCAATTCCTAGGATGGAAGGTAAGATGCGCTTTTAATGGTTATAAGACTAACAAGCAGGCCAAGGCATCACAACCTGAAGGGGGTCTAACCAAGAGAGACAATGGAGGAACCAAAAGAAGGTTGAATAGGCCAAGAAGGCCGAACAAGTCAAGGAGGACAAACCTACCGAACCAAAACCACAATCTAAACCCGAAAAGGTTTGGCGGGAGAAGGAGGTGCACACATCTCGGTCTCCATCTCTAGGACCGACCGAAGCACCCGTAGCATGAACATGACAGAGAAGTCCTGCTCCAAGGACTTAAAATAAGGAGCCCTCGCCAATAGGTAAATCAGTAGTTATCTCATATTTAATTTTTCAATTCACATTTTCATTTTGCATCCTTCAATTGCATTTTTCCTTTTGAATTTGGCATGTTTAATTTTTGACCAAACTTAGCTTTACATTTAATAAAACCTCAAGACTAAGCTAGCATTAAGATTTGAGCTAGTGGAGGGTCCAAGGTGGGGTCGCCCAACCCCACCATGGTTCCATCTTCTACCTACTGCACCTTGGAACAATGTGTCTCATTGTTCTTGATCATGGGGAATATATAAAATATCTGGGAGGCATCCTTTGAAGGTCAGCCAACCTAGCCATGACCTCTCCCATCACTTGCTTGCCTCCCACTCACCATAGCTAGGTATCCAATGTGCTATGCTATGAAAATTTCCCAGAGGAATGGTCACCAAGAGGTTGGCTGACCTGGCTATGACCCTTCCCATCAAATCTTTGTCTGCCATTTTTCCTTATTCTATGCCCACTATAATTCCACCACCCAAAGTTGGCAGAAGAGGTCATAAGCTGGTCGGGAGATGGCCTCATGACACCTTTGGTCACATCCTCCTCCACCTTTGCTTCATGTTGGGAATCCTATGCACTTTGGCACCAAGTGGCATGGATGGATAGTTCATAAGCAGGTCGGGGGATGCCACTATGACCACTTTGATCGAATTTTCTGCCATCTTTCAATCTTGTTGGGCATCCTGAGTGCAATGACATGAAGTGGCATAGCAAAAGGGGACAAAGGGGGGTTGCCTGACCTCCCCATGAAGCCTCCTAGCTACCACCTTCCTTGCCTATAAAAGGCCATGCAAGGGGAGCTCATTTCCACACTCAAACCTTCAGAAACATTTTGAGCTCCCCATCTCCTTCTTTCTCTCAAGTTTGTGGAAGTTCTTCTTAAGCTTAGCTCATAGTTTGCCACTTAAACAAAAACCCAAAAAGATTTGTTGTTTTGCCTTTGCATTTTAGTTGCATTTCCAAAGCTTGTCTTGCTCTAGTCACTCTCTTGAGAATGTTTTGTGGAGTGTCATTACCCACAAGAACGGTTTTGTGGAGGCAACCACGCCCCACAAGGACTACTAACACTTGGATGACTAACACTAATGCTATCCTAGTGTGTTCTTGTGTTTATTCTTGTGCAGGAAAATGAAGAACCCAGTCACGTCAGCAATCAAGAAGATGCAGGGTGCTGTCGGTGTTTTGTAAACCAGACTAGTAAATTTTTGCGATTGTCATGCTGCTCTAGGAAGATGATAGTAGCATCCAAAAGACACAAGGATTTATACTGGTTGAGGCCGGAGCCCTATGTCCAGTCTCAGAGAATATCGAGTGTGTGTTCCTTGCTTGAATGCTCTGAAGTTCTTACAATGGGGGGGTGCAAGAATGGAGAAAGAGGATGGAGAGCTAGAGCTAGGAGATGGACTGCCTGAAGATAGGCTCTAGGATCCCTACTACTATGGAGAATGAATGAATGAGTAAAGGATGTGAATGTCTCGAGATGGGTGCCCTGGCTGTCCCTATATAGAGTTTGGGGCTAGGGCGCATACAAAGCAATAGGTTCTCCTGACCGAAGGGTCGTGAGCCTGAGGGAGGGCCTAGCTAACTTGGCTTGCATGCTATGCCATCTTGTGGAGCTCATCTGGGCATGGTTGTCATCACGGTCTTGTGGCCATGTCGTGGCATGGTGTGACATGGTGCTACTGTGTCGGCCGTGGTGGCACTATAGGCATGATGGTAGTTCGCCAGCCATCCTATGTGACATGGTCTCTGTTGTGGTCTTTGTCATCATCACCTAGTTTCCTAGGGCATCGTACAGGAGTTGGTGGTCGCCCCTAGGTCATTGATCACCTTGTTGTCATGAGGAGCTAGGGGGCATGATCCTATCATTGGGGTCGTGGTTCCCAGCAGCCTAGATGGCCTCTAAGTCAAGGCCCTCATCGTGGATCCCATCCCATAGTGGGTAGGATCATACACTCATTTCATCGAGCCGTATCTAGCCTATGGTCATCGTACCTATCATCAGCGCTTTAGGCGGTACTGTCTTGTCTGTGCGGTGTGGCACAGGGATGGCGTCTGACTGGACCGAGGTGGCTACTGTCCCCTCAGTCCTTACGGGGTCTATGCGGTGTGGTTGTTCTTGTCAGAGCAGGCACGCTTGGCGGCACTCGACCTCTCCCCATTCCTTCCGAGGGTTAGGACAGAGGAGAGGTCATGTGCCCTTCGAGTGCCATGCGGCTAAGGCACTAAGAAGGGGTCGTGACTGACCTCAGCCTTATTGTTTGGCCTAGTTCGCTTGGCTTAGCTAGGCCTCAGTCGTTTGGGCTTTCGCTAACTCATGTGTTATGGGTTGCTTGGCCTATTAACTAATCGGTGCCTTAAGACACCTCGAGGTTATGACCCCAATAGGTGCTCTTGGTGGGAGTTCTTTCAAACACTCCCCCATTCTGATGGTGACTCCTAAGGAAGGAGAATGGGAGCATCTGCCCATTTCTCCTAGGAGGACTCACCAAATGATGAACGAGGCCGAGATGGGCAAACTACACCAAGCGAAGATCAATGCCATGGTGCACGCATGGTGCCTCCGATGAGAGCACTAAATCCTGAGAGCGGTCTCTTGTTCAACCAACAAGAGTACCAAAAGTACCTCTATTGGCGGTCACTAACGACAACATTCGACCGCCAATTATAGTCCAAAACAGGAGAATAAACATACTTTTAACACATATGCTTATACTATTGACCTAGTTCCACTTGTATTCGAGAAAACATGTTTTGCAGGACACATATTCAAATACAAGTGGAAAATGAACAAAATCAAGCACAAGGCGCAAACAGAAGGCATAAAGCAGAAATGTGTAAAGGAGAATAAGAAGAGAAGCCCACCTACACAACTTACCTGGGCAAAATACCATCGTGGATAGGGTCCAGGCCCACTCAGGAACTGACTGGACTAAGGCAATCACAAGGTGGGCCCACCAGGGCCCGGGCACACCCCCCAACCACCTCCGCTTAGCCCCACTCTCCTCTGGCGGTTGCATGCTGCCATGCATTGACGATTCCTGGTGGTTACCAAAAACACACGCGCCAAACCACCCTCACTTCACTATATAAGAAGAGGAGGAGCTCATTCTACACACACATCCTTTGGAGCTACACCTCACTACCCTACTCTTGTACTCTCTTAGTTATAGTAGTAGTAGTATTTGGAGCTAGCAAAGAACTACTTGGAGAGCTTGTCTCCTTGGACGAAGAGAAACTTTGGTATGAATAATATGATGAAGAGTTCTTCCATATTCAAGCTCTCATATCATTTATATAGTAGTGTATATGAACTAGAGTATAGTTTTCATGTTATAATCATGATATATGAACTAGCATATAGTTTGTGTGTTATGATCTTAACATGTTCAACTTCATGCTTAATCATTCATATGACTTATATGAGTAGAATTAGAGCTAAGTTGAGGTGGTGGTTCTTCGTGCCTTTGGGTGTGCCCAAGTTCTTTACCTGACGATCCATAGGGTCAGGGACCCAGGGGAATTGGGGTAGTTTATGTGTATGCAAGCATGGTGCTTGGGTATGGAGAAACAGGTGAATGCATTTCCTACTCCACGGTTGAGGGGTAGGCGGCAGGTGGTGATAGCCCTGTCCATCCCTTGTAATCCCCCATGTTCGGGTAGGGTGTAGGAGACTAAATTGTCACATGAGGTTGCTGGCAGACTAGTACTCGGTGGCCTCCTGACCTATCTTACACTTAGTTCTAGCTCTAACCATATACATTGTATGATCATCAACTGTTCTTTGCACGGCTATATTAGAACATGCCGGCTCCATGTAGGAACATTCTTTTATTCTTTGTTTTGATTTTATCCTTGAGGTTGGCCCAGATGTGTCCACTATCCATGATATACCATTTTTACCCCTATTATGAACTATGGTCCACTATGCAAGTATGTAATCATGTTTATGTCTATGCTAGAATATGAATACCTTGCCCTCCCTTGGGAAAATATAAATAACGATACCCTAAATACTTTTAGGTGAAATGCTACAACGATAGCTCTGTACGCTTGTGGATATTGACTATAATCTTTAAGGACTATCATAATTGGTGTTTTTTGGCGGCATTGCTAAGATTAACTCAATCTTAGTAATGGTGTTAAGAAATACGAACTGGCATTTCTAGCGCCGTTGCCGGTGACGGACTTAAAACCTCCTCACTTGGTGATTGCGCTAAGAAATGCCAATAACCTCTCTATCCGGGAGCGCACATATGAACACACAAAGGTAATTGATCCTGCTCTCCTCAGCTGCTTAGGAATGGGTATGGAATTCACCACTATCTTTTCTACAATTGGTTGGCAAAGCTTCTGGGAAATTGATGAACTAGGAATAAAACTTCTTACCATAGAGTTCTTGTGCTCTTTACAAGTTGTTCATGATGGAGTTTATTTTTGCATGTTCAATCAAGAGTATAATCTTTCTTGGAAACAATTAAATGTTGCTCTTGGTATTGATGATGCAAACTTGCCAGACTTAGACCATGCCACTCGTAGATTTAATAAAGCTAAATT
This sequence comes from Miscanthus floridulus, assembly GCF_019320115.1. Taxonomy (NCBI): domain Eukaryota; kingdom Viridiplantae; phylum Streptophyta; class Magnoliopsida; order Poales; family Poaceae; genus Miscanthus; species Miscanthus floridulus. Next base: position 5,250,996 of record NC_089590.1, on the reverse strand, counting down.
TTGGGAAGCTATAACAAACTCTCATAATTGTTCTAATCCAAGACCTGATCAGATCCATAATCCTACCTTGCACTTTCTTCATTATTGGATAGCTATCACTCTTTTTCCTAGTAATGATGTTCACTCACTAAGTATGAAAGAATTAAGACTGTTGTATGCCATGAATCATAGAATTCGAGTTTCACCTATCAAGCTCTTAGTTGATTTTTGGCAAGGAGTGTTTAGTAGAAGGGGACCCATTGAGTTCACTTCTCTAATCACTCGTATTGCCGACATAGTGAACCTGCTAGATGGTGCACATCCATTTGAGTCCATAACTACGGATAGGGGCATAATCACTGAAGAATATTTCATACATGCCCACATGCTAAAAAGAGGTCCCAGAGGTGGTCTAAAAATGATTTATCGCAGCCATACAGCTGAAGTCCCTCTCCCAAATGAGAAACATCAGCTGTATAGGGTCCGCCAGCTAACCTTTGACTTGGACCCAGAGGTGAGACGCTGAAGTTTTGCAGGTACAGACAGGGTGACACGAGGCATGTCACGGGCTCCTCAAATTGAGCAAGGTGGTACCTCACAAGCTGTAGGTGATGATGAAGAAGATGGTGAGGAGGCAACATCAAGTGCTATGGACATTTCAAGGTCCAGGGGCATGTCTCCTCCGCATCCACCACGCGCCCACGGCACACGAGCTTCCTTCTCGTTCGCACGAGAAAGGGAACATCATGGCCATTGGCAGGAGATGGACCAACTTGCTAATGGGATGGGTGAGCTATGCATTGAGCAAGAAGCCACCTTCAACGTGGTTCAACAAAATACCCAACTCATTGAAACTCTAGAAGAACTAAAGCATCAATGGGCAGGATGGTGGGAATTTTACCCACCACCACATCCAGGACAGTGAGCGAAAGGCAAGCTTGGGGGAGGTTCCCTACCCACTAAGGTAAGTATTCAATACCTTTGCATGTTGCATACCACTTAGTTCATATTATTTCCATCTTTGCATTGCATTCTTAAAAAAACTGAATATAAAAAAAAAGACCAAAAATATTTCCCTTTGCTTATATATGCTTCATGTATGTTTATCTTCCTCATGGAAATGATGAATGGTTGCTCTGTTAATGTTTCTCTAGTACCTAGTTTATAGCTCGATATTTCTCTAAGTATGGATTACTTGGCTCATATGAAACCATCATGAACCTAAAACTTTGTGGGTTGCAAGTGCTATAACTAAGTCTAGGTTGTTGTGAGAAATGAAATAGTGAGACAAGAGCTGCTATAATATTGTTCCAAAACATCTATGACTATCGGAGATTTATTTCTTAAAATGATGAAAACCCTTATTGTTCTTCAATGGTGATAAATTCCTACCAAAGCCATATATGCTCTTTCATGACTTAAGCCTTCCACATAAGCTACTTGCTTTGTGTTGAGTTTTGTCAAGTTTCGTTGACCCTTGTTGAGAGACTTATCATGCTCCCAAGATCAATGTCACGTACACACCACATACATATGTTGCTTCTACACTAGAAGTACGTAGAAACATGCTTTCCCTTTTCCATCAAAATAAATGCTCCATGCTCTAAAAGTGTGATCTCTCTCTAAGTATGAATTTCTAGTAAAAGGGACATGGGCTATGCAAAAGTATTGAAAAAGAAAAAAAATATTGTGGACACATGAAGGTCCATAGCATTGAAAAAAATGTGAGCACATGAAGGCTCATGAATAAAAACGATAGCCATGTCTCAAGATAATAAGTTAGAAAGAGAGATCATATCAAATAGAGGAGCATATTATATTTACCATCACATTTTCCATGTTCCACACATATGCACATCTTGATCTAAAAGTATGACATTTCTCTCCTTGGATCCAGGATTTGGCTTAACAATATATGCAAGGTAAGTATGCTACATTTTTTATGCCTATACCCAAGCTCCATATAAGCCATTTAGAAGTAGGATGAAAAGAAGGAAACTCCAAAAATGTGCCTTGGTGAGGAATCATACACCATTTGAGCGACATGAGAGTACCACTTGAGGAACATTAAGTTTTCTTTTGAAAATATTGCAAAACCTCCGATAAGAAACTTGTGCGGAATAAGAAAAATAGTGTTCAAGGCAAAAGCTGTTCTATCTCTCGACTGCCCAAGATGAAGGTAAAGGCCATATGCCTAATGAAGGACTAAGGTAATATGGGTGAGTTTTATTGCTAATTTTTCCATTCAAAGAGAAGTTTGTTTGCTGTACACATGGTACTCTTGAAATGTGAAGCATGGTAGCAACTCCTGATCCACCGAGGCTAAGTTTAATTGTTTGCTAAGGATGAGCAAAGGTTAAGCTTGGGGGATCTAGTTGACAGTGAAAATGTCACAAAATTTCAACCTCAGAGCACCGTCAATAGCCTCGGATCAGAGGGAGAATAACATGACATGAACATATTTTACCAATAACAAGTTCCACTTGTACTTTTAGCATGTGTGTGCAGGATGTCACAAAACTAGACAAAATGAGCATGTGGACCCTCCATATGTAGGTCACCCAACCTGCCTATGGACCCACCAGGCCTTGCCAAGGTGGTAGGATCCATGTGAAGTATCCCAGAGTCATTCCCCACCCTTGGATCACACTTGTGTTTTCGCTCAAGGGTGGAAGATGAAGTCACATGAATTCATGGGCCCACAACGAAGCATCCAATGTGACTGAAGTGGCCAACACACTCCATGACATGTGGTGACACCTCTAGAAGGAAATGGTGGGGCCTAGCTGCCATACTCCCCATGGAGGATCCAGCCCTTCACCGCCTTCCCCACACATTTAGCACATGCCAAATGACCCTCGTCCTTGGATCTAAGGCAGTTCTATGGCAGTGGATCCAATCGTTGCATGATCAAGGTCACACGGATCGCTGACATGGTGCTCCTCCACCTCCACCTATAAATAGAGGGTCACACCCCCTCTCCATTCATGGTGCATTCAAGCTACAAGTGAAGATTAGTGTAGTTCCACTCTCTTAGTAGTGTAGTCTAGTGTTGGAGTTAGAGTTGAGTCGAGCCTGCTCGGGGTTTTCGGAGTTGTTTTCTAGAGAGTCTAGTATAGCTCTTGTACCTTTTCTTTCTTAGTAGACTTTGCTTATTTAATATATATTACTCTTTCTTTACTTTACTTAGTCTTTACTTTGTGTAATACTTATTATAATGTTGTTATGATCTATCTTTATCATATATTTACTACATATTAGATTGAGATCCAAGCCCACACAAGTACTACGACCATCGCCTGTCATAGGGTGCTCTAGTTGATCTTGTGTATGTGACTAGAGTAGTGAGAGAAGGTGTAAGTGTGGTGCTTATACACTATCTCGCCTTGGTTGCCACTTGTCACAAGGATTTTTTGAGGGAACTAGCAGGTGGTGACAGCCCTGTCTAGTCTTCGTATTCCACCATGTGTTTATATGCAAGCTTTTAAATTAGTAATGCTCCAGTAAAAGAGTAGAAGCTTTGGATAGGGGTTTTGTCTCCTATTGTCTCACCTACTGCCTAGTATACTTGTTGTGTCGATTCAATCTATGTGTCGCATTTGTGTGGTTAAGATAGAGTTATAGAAGTAAAGTTAGAGTTACTAGTTATCTTAGCTATTCACTCGTTGTCCTCCCACCTAGCTATGCTTACTAGTTATCTGTAGTAATCTTAGCTTGGCTTGTTGCATTATCTCTTCCTACCACATTTCGATTACCCCCCTATGACTAGTTGATACTAAGTTGTGGTAATTGCAAGGATGTCTCTTTTATTATTATTCCTAGCTACCGTTTTCCCTTAGGATAAAATAAATAACGATACCTTGGAATACTCCCGGGGTAAAGTGCTATAGTGGTATATTCTGTGTGCTTGTGGAATTATCCAATAGACATAAGAAATACCAATAGCCAACTCAATCGAGGAAGGGGCCAGCGACTGGTACATGATGGGTTTTAGGCAGAGGTGGTGGCTCCTGTTAGTGCACTGACTATGTTACGACCTGAGTTCGTTACAACCTAGGCAATCATTCTTGACCCTTGAACGAGTAACCGCTCAAACTTCTATGAAGATCCCCGGTGCTCTAAACACAAATGATCATTGAGAACCCACCAAAGATGAACCATAATCACCTCCTAATAGTCATGGTCTGGCTCGTACCGGAAGCAACAACAAGAACATATCGAGATTAAAGGGAGTCATCCTATTGATATCATCAACACTAGCTTGACCTCAGCCTAGTACCCTAGGACATGATAACTTGGTTCCCAACAACAAGCCACTTAGTGATTGACTCCACTCAGCAGAAACATTGAGTTACCAGACCATCTGCAGATTCTATCAGATCATTCGATAAAACCCAGAATAGCAGCAGAAAAGTGGAAATGAGTTGTTTGCCATTTATGGGAGTAGGACCCATATGTCAGCATGAAATGGGATATATATCTCTTAGCTGAAGCCGCTCTCTCTCACTCATCCTCTCATTTGCAACACTCTCTCTCTACTCACTCAAGAACAAGCAAGAACCCTAAGAGCTAGAAAGGGGAGAGATTGAAGGGAGGAAGGGAGAGGAAGAAGGAAGACATCAGTAGCAACTCATGGACACCCTTCACCCTCAACCCCCTCATGGTGAGCTCAAGAAGAACCACCCTCATTTCTTGGATTTTCCACCCAAAGATCTAATCCATAGTCTTTTGATGTAAGGATTCGAAGTACCTTGCTGGTGGTGGTTCCATCATATGAAAGTAAAGTTAAGAGGTTCTTATCTAGCTCACTCACCCAACAACTCTATGGATTATCATTTGATTCATCTTTTTGGAATGCTTGCAAGAGGAAGTCTATATGAAGATAAGCTATGTTTGTATGATAGAGTAACAGTAAAGAGGCTTGGATCTTCAAGTTTTTTATACAGAAGCTCTCAAATCTCAGAGCTAAGGATTTCATCTCAATCTCATGGTTTATATCTTCATATCCTGATATCTCTAAGTTTGATCCTAAACCTATAGACACACTTAGTAAAACAAGCTTCAAACCTAGCAATTTTGAGTCTAGTGAGCCACCTAAACTACCCTAGAGATATCCCTCACATGCATAGATCACAGCCGAGCACATCTAAGCTTGAAACCTAAGATCACCCAAGAACATAGGTTTTGTCGACCATTTGATGGAGTGTCTATGAAAGTTGATGGAGCATCCGATAACCCTAGAAATGCACCCAACAGAGCCTTACCTGCAGTCAACCTGAGTCAACAGAGTGTCCGTAGCTTCACTGGAGTGTCTGTTGATTTATATGAGTGCATGAACTGGAAACCCGAGAACATCGAGTACCTAGTGGAGTGTCTGTGACCCCTCATGGAGTCTCTGTTGATTTATAGACTCAGCAACTCAGAAAACCTAAGACCTCCTAGTTCCTACCAGAGTGTTCAACACCTAGTTCGGACCCTCCAATGTTTGATGTAAACCTTAGAAATGACTAAGTCCTAAACCAACGGAGTGTCCGTCACCTCCGATAGAGCGTCCGTCAACACAAATAGAGTCAAACCTAACCTAAGTAACCTTGAAGCCCAACCCAACAAAGTGTCCACCATTTGGGTCGAAGCGTCCGTCAAAAAGACAGTAAGTGTTAGTTGTTTAGAAAGCTTACCCAAGAGGTTAACAATACTAGACTAGGCTTAGATGCAAATAGTGCAATAGTAGAGCCACAATTAGGTGTCTCTTCCCAAGTTCCAAAGCAAGCCTTGTTCCTAAGTCCCTATCGATTATCTTTAGCCCCATTCTTCATCTTCTTTCAGGAGCCGAGTAGCATGAGGAACGTGTGTGTGTTGTCATCTACAACTTTGAATTCGTTCGAGCAGCAAAACCAAGCAGGCACCCCACTACTATAAGCTCTATTTTGGATACTTATTATGTTTCATTATGAGTTATGCATTTCATGTAGATTTGGTTAATCAACCTAATGATGTTCCACTAAGTTAGAACTACTCACTAATTAATTAGAGCCTTCATCTAATCAACGGGTTTGGTAATGTTTAATTGCTTACTTGCTTAGACAATGATAGAAGTCGAGTATGAGAAGGGAACTCATGCTCTACACCCGGGTTAATTAACTACTAAAACAAATGAAGGTTACAACTTGTCTCCTTCCCAAATCTTGACTAAGGGCCCAACTTAACTTGATATATGATATGAACTTGATGATCAACTTGGTAACTTTTGCTCAAGTGAGGGGTAGGTCACTGTTGACGTTAGTTAATGTCAATTATAAACCATCAATATACCTTGCATAAATGACTAAAATGGATCATCAACATAGACTTAGGGGTTTAAACTGACAATTTCCATGATTTTTTATGAATCTATGTTTTCAGCAAGATTTAATCAGAAAACCATCAAGAAGGACCTATTCGTCAAAGGAAATCACGTTTATCCATGATGGTAAATACAAGGGAAGACTCTAGAAGACTCTAGAAGACAAATCGCTGAAGCAGGCCATGTGGCTCTAAGATGTAGGGCTGGCTAGCCCCACCTACAGGCGGCCAACCTGTGGGCCTCCACCTGACAGCCCCTCCTCGCTACGTCGGTTCTCCACTGCCTTAAGGATTGCATTTACGCTATTCTTTTAAGTTGGTTTGATCCGAGGGTCCAGGATGCTTGAAGGCCCCTATATATATCTACCTGTACCCCCTCCTCTAGGCAAATACTGAAACCCCTAGAAACTAGAAGCCAAAATTCAGATCCTCTTCATCAGGATCAGAAGCGAGCAATCAAAAGAAGATTAGTCCTCCAAGTTAGGATCCAGTCTTGTATTAGAAACAGAGAGATAGAGTGTGAGGGAAGAGTTTGGTGGAGTTCCAGCCTATCAGTGCTCTCTTTATGGCTTCTACCCAGGCGGAATCAAGTTCATCTTGAGATTGCTTCTGAGATTTCTCTGGTAATCAACTTCTAATTCAAGTAAGTATCATTGTTTATATTGTTCTTCAGGTTTGTGACTCTTTGAGTACTTTAATTCTTGTAGCTCCTAGGTTAAAGTAGTATTCGTAGTGTAAGCATGGTGCTTAGACTCAATTACTCATAGATGTACCCTGTATTTTGGATTGGTGGTAGCTCATGTTTGGTGGACCCTTATAACCTCATTGAATCCTTTATAGTCCACCTCCCGTTTGTAGGCTGAGCATACCTTATTACTATAGGAAACATACTTTGCCTGTGTTTTCCTTAGTAATATCCCTAGAATTGAACAATAGAAGACATAGCTTACCGAAGTTAGAACTAGAAGACCTTAGTGATTGTCCCTATGCTCCTATTATCTTAAGTCTTGTTGCTACTCCGGGTTAAGTTAGACTTAGTTATTCTCACACACATTTCTTTGAGTTTGATATTCTGGAATACTTTTCAGTGAAGTGCTACATTGGTATTCATGTGCTTGCAGATTATTCTGTGTGCGTTAAAATATACCAACAAGCATTTCTAGCACCATTGCTAGGGAAACGGTTGTTGTGAGTTAACTTTGAAACCTAGTTTAAACCTTGTATCATTATTTTTTTATCTTTTGTCTTTACTTTTCTTTCTTTTACTATGGATTTAGAATCCACTTCTATATACCAATATGCCACACCTACGAGTGCATGCCTAGAGCCACTAGAATCTTCAAAGCCTATCCTAACACCTGGCTATGAGCTGCGCCCGTGTTTAATCAACATGGTCTAGGATCAATCTTTTTTGAGCAAAGATGATGAAAATCCATACACCCACCTAAATGAGTTTGTGCAAACTATGCGTTCCTACGCATTGCAGGCATGTCAGATGAAACCTTACAATGGAAGCTTTTTTCCTTTCTATTTGAAGGGAAGAGCTAAATGTGGTACAAGCAAACCATAGGGAGTAGACAAGAAGATTGGGGAGCTTTATGCTCAAGCTTTTGCTTACATCTCTTTCCCATCTATAGAGTAGTCAGCCTTCATTCAGAGGTTCTAACTTTTAAACAAAAAGAAAAAGAATCTCTAGGCACGTCATGGGAACACTTTAATTCTCTCATTAATACTGGCCCTGACCTTGCCATTCAAGACCCCATTCTTCTTCAACACTTTTATATGGGTCTTGATAGGGAAACTTGAAGTATCTTGATACAACTTCAAGAGGATCGTTCTTGCATGTTCTCCCCAATTCGGGGAGAAGCATTTTTACTAAAGTCTTAGAGAGCACCCCTGAGGAAGTAGAAGAGAAGCCACTAGAGAGGAATCCTAGATAGCTGCACTAGAATCTTTGTCGAACCCATCACCAACCTTAGCTATCCCAAATCCTGAACCACCAGAAAAGGAGGAAACTCCAATTTGAGATTTTATGCTTGAATTCGAGGATGAACTTTTTGCCAAATACGGAAATACCTTGAATTATCATACTATGAGGAGACCCCCAAAGCCTAGGGAATCATCATCCCATGAAGAATTCTGGACCCTTCTGAGGAAGCTTTCCTTAAAAAGACTACGAAAGAGCTAGTGTCTATTATAAGCAATGAATGGTTAGGAGAATCAAAGCTTTCCTCTGATGTGATTTGTTTAGACTCACCTTCTATTTCTATTCATTACTAGATTAACAAAGCTCCTTTCAATGCTCTTTATAATCTAGCTCTGGGTGTTAATATCATGTCTGCATCTTTTGCTCATTGTTTATTGAAAGACATGCCATTAACCCCAACAACAAAGTTGTTTAAAGGTCTTTCAGGACACATTCTCCCAAGTTTGGGAATATTATAGTCCTCCCTATATAGGTAAAAGTAACCATGGTTCATTTGAGCTTTTATATCTTTGATATCATGGAGTTTGACCTATTGATAGGACAACCAATTGAAAGACTCATTCAAGAAGGACAAATAGGGAAATTGAAAATAAGCCTCGGGGGAACTTTAAACTTTCTGTACCCATTACTCATTCTCTAAATGCTAAGACTGAGCCAATTCTTGAGCAAGACCCAATGGACGAGGTTAAGGTTGCATCTCTTGAATACTTGATCAAACCCAACCTTGAAGATGATGCCCAGTTCTTCATCAAGGAGAAAGATGAAAATCCCATAGATCCTGTGTAACACCCTGAATTTTGACCAAATTTAAAAACCACTAAAAATTGAACTTTTTAAAACTTTGCATAATAACCCACACATAGTTAATTAACCTAGGAATTAGTATAAATAGGCCAACATAGAGATAAAACCATAAATGTTGAATTGTGTGCTTGAGTCTTTGCTTGCTTGCTTGAACATATGGTGGTACACCTTGCATGCATTCATATTTAAATTAAAATTTAAATTGCACTTAAACTTAGTATAGGAAAGCTGGGAAAAAAGAAAAAAGGAAAGGAAATGAAGAAGGGAGTGGCCGCCAGCTCGCGGCTCCGGCCACTGAGGCAGCGCGCCGACGGTGGGGAGTGGCGGCGCAGTACATGGGGGACCGAGCGCACTTGGTGCAGGACTTAGTCACGGGCCGTGGCAGCCTGCAGTGGCCCAGCCACGCACGAGCGAGCGGCGCGACAGCAAAGCGCGCCGGCGGTGGCCCGAAGGCGGCAGTACCGGCTGCCACGGGCTAGGAGGAGCGGCGCATGATGGTGAAGGTGGTGGCGCACACGGTAGCACGCAGGGAACACAGGGCGATGGGGACATGGCGGCGGCAAGCTCAGCCAGCCGGCCATGGCGGACGCGCGTACCGGCGTGGAGCGGAGCGAGGAAGAGCAAGTTGAGGGGAGAGCGCTGGGGAGTGGGAAGCTCGGCGTCCCCTCTATACTGCAATAGGGAGGCAGGGGTGGCATGGCAGAGGAGGCAGGGCATGCAGCAAGGAAGCTTGGCAATGGTGGCCACATCCACGCACACACGGTGGTCCTTGAGGCCTTCTACCGAGCACGTGGCGGGCGACGGTATGACCGACGTGGGGAGCTGATTTGGGCCGCTTCCGGGCTGAATCAGTCCTTGGGCCAGAAAATGAAGTTTGCTCACCTCGGCCTACTCTATGTTTCTCATTTAAGGTGCCTGATCATTTGAGCTATATAACAGCGGGTAATTAAGCCTCAAAATGACAGTGTCAACATGTTGATAACGGTCATGGGAACTCGCCTTCAGAGGTCAAAACTCGGTCAAACTCAGTGCAACTTTTTGCATGCTCTTCTCCATAATATAACCTTCAACTTTTATTTTGGACCAACTCAAGTTGCTTAACGAATTCAGAGAATGCGGAATGCCAACGTCGTTGCTTAGCGAAAGTCCAGACTTAGAATATTTCTAAGTGCTGAAAACAACAGCAAATTCGATCTTGTGACCTCGATTTGACTTACTTCCAAGCTGATCTAGCTCTTAGTCTAAAAACAAAGTTTGTTCTACATGATATGGACTACAACTTTCATTTAAGGTCCAACCTCAAAACTGGTATAGAACCTGCTGTTCTACTTTGACCAATGTAGGATCACGATGAAGCTTAAATCATCCTTTTTGATCCATTGGAGCATTTTCTTGGCATTTGCCCAATATGAACCTTTCATGACTTTTGTTGTAGAGTTCATCTAGAGTCATTTTGGCAAGGTTGTAAGGTTTGGTTGACATCTCATGTTCTCATTCACTTAATAGTGCAACTCAAGCACTTAGTAAAATCATTCCAACAAGGATATAACTTATCATTTCATGTGACTTTTTTATTCCAAACTTCATGAAACTTTTCGAGTGTCCAATATAGATGGGTATTGATGTGAGACACATGAAGATATCCCAATCACACCACCCAAGCATATATCTTGAAAAGGGGTCTATAGGCGAGGAAAGGTGCAATACCCAAGTTTAGGTTGGGGCTCGTTTCTATATGTTTGACCTTGACATCTTCATCATCACTTAATATACCATGTTTTAGCTCAAACCCATTGCTTAACTGGTGGCAAACACCTGGGGTGTTACACTATGTCATCGTGCTACCTCCAACTATGTCGACACGTCACCTCCATCTACGGAGGCACACTGCCTCCGCTTACACCATCGAAAATGACCCTCGTTTACTCCCTCGAGGGCTACCTCGAGCCGGTCATGCTGCCATTGGCTACGTCATTTTGCTGCCTCTAGCTACGTCGACACACCACCTCCATCTACGGTGGACTCTGCCTCTGCTTACAACATCGACAATGACTGGTCGACTACACCTTCAGCAGGTCGTCTCAAGCCGGTCAAGTCATTATCAACTCCGTTGTCAACCTCTACCTCCCGAGTGACCAATGACAGGCTATCTCGGTCTGATCACACCGTCTTCAAAATACATCTTCGACCATGATTGTTCGCGCGAACGTCGTCAGGCTCCGCCCGAATTCTCCTTCTCTAGGCTACTAGCGCAGCGACCTAGGTGGGTCACAAGTGCAATAGTATGGGTGGAGGTAACAAGGTGGTTTGGACACCCTATCCTATCGATCCTTTCTTCAAACGAGACTCAATGACACGCGTCAACTATAGCTTGTACAACCATTCAGACATTTTAGGAACCAAGTTTCTATGTACGCGGTTCTACCACTCGAACAAACTTCTCGGCACTCGAGAAGCGGCCTCTGCACGCCGAGCAGAGTGCCAATGAGTCCTCGACACTCAAGGACACCAAACTCTGCTGCTCAAGACCTTGGCACCCGAGAAGGGCTCATTGGCACTCACAATGTTGAGAATTACAGGGTCCATAGCAGCCAAGGACTGAGCTATTCGACTAGCTTTTCATTAAGTCCTACAGGGGCTACTATCGAATATATGGGCCAGGGGTACCTACACCACCCATATATTCGACCACGTCTACTTATCGGGCCAGAGACAACGACGGTTGAAGCCCACGAAGGCCAGGTGAGTCCACTAGTTGGAGGACAAGGCGTAGCAAGAAATATCTGAAAATCGATTCTATCTAGAAGATCTCCTTGTAACAAAATAGGAAACCACCTGTTAGGCCGATCACCCTCATTGTAAACCAATGTAACACCCGTGTTTTTGCATCATATTAAAATCCACTAAAAATTTGAACTTTTTAAAACCTTACAACAAATTAAAACCCTGACTATTTATTTCCCGCAAAACTATTTTGAAAATGTATTTCCAAAACCCTGCATCAAAACCCACCATATGCATTTTGTGTGCCGCATAGGATTTAGTTATAGCGCTAGGAATGGCTTATAGGATTAGAAGATCGTCTTGTATATTAACTTCCATTGCCTGCGTTTGTTTGCTTGAGTGTATGTTTGAGTGCTTGTTGAATGCCTACACGATTGCTTTTTGGAATTTATTTGTGGCACCAAAAAAATAACTCCCCTTAATTATTAATTGTATTCTTAAAATACAATATAGAGGTAGATAATACACTGTAGATGTAAACACTATTATACTATCTAGGAATCATAATAGCCATCGCATTAACAAATTATAGGTTTAGTTCTTCTTTCCAAAATTCATCCCAATTTACATTTAGTAAATTCGTATATATTAGAAACATAGGAATATAAGGCCATTACCTTAATTTCTAATATAACGGAGTGGATATAGTATTTATCTATACTAGAACGTATATAGTACATCATACATACAAGTATAGTAGTATTCTTTACTTTTCTGGGAAATGGAAAATATAAAACACGTTATGTGTACTCCCTCCTGAATTGGGCCTGCCTGGCCCAACCCGCGGCCCAGCCCCCTTTCCCCTCAACTCGCACCTCTCCCTTCTCCTTCCTTTCCCGCGGTGGGCCGGCCCAACCTGCTGACCCTGTCTGCCTCCCTTCCTTCCCCCTCTTCCCTCTTGCTTGGGCCACCCCAGCCCAAGTCGGGCGCGCAGCCCACCAGGCCTTTGGCCCAGCAACGCAGCAGCCCATTCTCTCCCTTCCTCTCACCGACAAGCAGGCCCTGCGTGTCATCTCTTTCTCCTCCAGAGGGTCAGCGCATCCGCTGTGCACAAGTCGTCGTAGGCAACGGCCCCGACACCGCCCGGCCTCCCGTTGACGTCACAGGGGCTCCGTGTGGATGCCGCATGAGCGCGTGGGCGCCGCGTGTAGACGCCGCTGCCACGGCCAAGCACGTGGAGCACGCCGCAAACCGCCTCTCCGCTGACTTCCTGTGCCGATGTCGCCGCTGCCGTTGTGCGGAACCAACCACCGTTTGACACCAGCTCATGGGCAGCTCCGTCCTGCCGGTAAAAAATCTCCATGGCTGAGCTATGCGGCACTGCCTTGCCGTGGTTGCTCGCCGGCTATAAATAGCCCGCCATGGCCTGTCGGGGACCTCACCCCATCGAGCTCCCTGCACCGAGGGTAGCCGAAGTCGCTGTGCCGTGCTCTGCGCGCTTCCCTTCTTCCCCTCCGATCAGTCTCTTTCTCTCCCCTCTCTGCTATCTCTCCTTGCTCTCGTCGCCGCATCCCTCCCGCTCAGCCCCCGCTTTCCCCTGCTTCGCTCCCCCGCCGAGCCACCCTCACCTCCATCCACTTCTCCGCCTTGCTCTCCTTCTCCGCATTAATAAGGCCGCCTAGAAAAACAGGGTCGTTTTTGGAGGTGGTTAATAAGGCTGAGCCCAAGAAAAGTCCATCTCGGTCCTGATACATGTCATGGTATATAAATGGGAAAACCCTAGTCCACTCCTCATTCCCCATGCTCTCTCTCACTTAGCCAGCCCGTCACAGCACTCTCTCTCTTCTCTCCCTCCCTCCCTGGGCACTCTCTCCCTCCCCCCCTCAGAGCACGGTGGCCCGCGATGACACCCCTTCCTCCCCTCCCTCCCTCTCTCTCTTAGGCCCCTCGGTGGCCTTGGATTCGGCAGCGCGAGCGCGGGCGTGGACTCGGCGGGTGGCGAGAGCGAGGCGCCCCCCCGGCGTTCGCGTGGCTCCTCGGCTAGCGCGCGGCCCCTCGGTGAGAGCAAGGCGGGCCACCCAATAGGCACGGGGAGACATGCTGCCCTAACCTAGTGGTGGCATCGCACAGGCCCCGGCCCCCTCCTCCAGTTGTGGCGGCGCTCGTGCTGGGGAGCGGCAGATTTGGCTCCAGCGCGGCGGATATGGCTCATCCTGCACAGGAGCGGCGGATCTGGCTCTGGCACAGCGGATCTGGCTCTAGTGCGGCAGATCCAGCTCAGGGACATCCAGATCCGACGAGCGGAGCGGTGGCGCATGGATGGGCTCGCTGGGCTTGTCCACGGTTTTTTTTTAATTTGATTTATCAAGGCGGGCATTTCAACCGCCTCGGTAAATCATCGATTTACCGTGACCTTTGGACCGAGGCGGTTTGGATGCCCGTCTCGGTTAATCAATTCTACCCACCTCGGTTAAGTTTGCAGTAGTAGTGTTAGTTGCGGTGGTCAGGATCATTCGAACTCGAGATCTTTGGCTTTGAGATCATATTGAGTTGCTTGAACCGACCAGTTCAATCCAAAACCATCATTTCACTTATATTTCAAGTGGCCCTTAGACCTCAGATGTGGAATAAGAGAGAGCAACAATTATTTTATTTAGTTGCACTAGCCAAGATTCAAACTCGAGACCTCTGACTTTCATATCATATTGAGTTTTCGAGCACTGATTATTTCAACCCAAAGCTTTGATTCACTTATACTTCAGCATTCCCCTCACGTGGAGGCATCCAAAACTAGCAAAGAGGCACAAAAAACATATGAGGGTACAAACTAACCTCTTTGGGACACCTGCAAACAAAACGTGATCAACACCTCCCCTAAAAAATGATCTTTCCTCGCACACATAGACCTGTTCATCTCGAACAAGGAGGTGTCCAAGTGACTGAGCTCGGGAAGGAAGAAGGGTGTATGGCTCTATATAGGCCTTCATTAAAAGCAGCGGGCATTTGTAATGCGCTCGCGTCAAGCGTGTGTCATAACACCTCTGCAGGTGTTAATAGAGGCCAACATCTTTAATGAGCCACCTCTGATAATAATAGATTAACAGAGTCTGGTTATTTATAATGACCATCTCTGTTAATTCATTATCCAAGGCTGTAAATCCTAACCCGCCCACCTATATTGATAAGGTATTAACAAAGGTAGGCCTCAAGACGTCGACGCCCCGTCCCGCCAGAGTTGGTGGGCCTCTGCTTCAACTACCTGGAGCGTGACCATGTCGCCGCCCAATGATGCTACCTGTCCCACTGCCTCCTTTGCTGGGATACCGGCCATTGGGCCAGGGTGTGCAAGCGAGACCGTTCACCGGCGTGCAAGCCCTTGTCCTCAAAGGCTGGGCTCGGCCAGGGTGCCTTTGTGGCGCGTCGCCCCACTGGTCCTATGCAACCTAGCGTGTTGCCGGGACTTCCACGCCACGCCAAGCCAAGCGCTACTGCCGTTGTCGCCTCATCACGTGCAACAATCGACCACGCCGCCATCGTCGCCACAGCAGCACCACAACAACACGCTACCGCTATGACCACCTCTCTTGGTGACGCTGATAGCCGTGCCAAGGTTGAGGTCTTCATCATCTTGAGGAACGTGGAGCTCGTCTCATCTGGTGTGGACCTCTCCCTTGTTCTCATCGTGCTCGTTGGTGGAAATCAGCCAGCCATCATGCCAGCGGAGTCCCAGGCACACCTTTCCTCGATGTTCAAGGTGTCCGAGGGCACGGCCAGTGTTAGAATGACGACCACGCTAGCTCGTCGTGCGAGGTTGTTGGGCTTGAGACTGAGGCAGTCCGGGTGCTATGGTGCCGGCCAAGGCAACTACCACTGATACCAGCCATGATGGTGGATCCTATGTTGGTTGAAGTGGCAATCCAAGATCCGCCCCCTACAACACTCCATCTCTAAACCAGGCCATGTTGCGGAGATAGCCATCAACATGGTCGACGACCCTCCTACTGACGTCGTCCTGGCATTTGATGACAATGGTGGCAGTGTGCAGACCGCACTTTGCACCCCTCCCCGCCCAGCATAGTCAAGGTCGATCAAAGAAGGGATCGAGTCATAGGTGTGCATCCCTTTACAGACCCCCATCATCTGTGCTGGCCCCAAGCTCAGGAAGTCCAAAACGCCAAAGTCGGTGTTCACACCAAGGCATCGCGAATGCCTCGCCAGGAAACCTCGCGCGGCGAGCGCCACGCAACAGGCATAGAACATCCTTTTGTAGAAGCTTGGTGTCGCCATCAACACCAACAACAACGCTGTGGACGCCGAGGCCTTTGAAAATTATAGGGTGACCTTTGCGGCCCCTTTGTCGCCCTCCAAGGAGGAGGCACTGCAGGCCCTGTTTTTCGGTGAATTCGACTCAGTAGCCTAGAACCTTGACTTGACCGGGCTTGATGATGAGGCTTTATAAGCCTTATGCTCAGTTGGTTTGTCGCAAAATTGGTTTTCCAATGGCTTCAACTACGTGTTTTGATTGGAATGTGTGAGGGTACCAATGCTCACGTGCATCGCATTATCGTTTGGGAGTTCGTTGCCCAAGAGCAGATGACTCATGTATGCCACTACTTCGCCGTCACAGTTGGCCAATGTTTCTGGTGAAAATGTCACAAAATTTCAACCTCAGAACACCATCAACAGCCTCAGATCAGAGGGAGAATAACACGACATGAACATATTTTACCAATAATAAGTTCCACTTGTACTTTTAGCATGTGTGTGCAGGATGTCACAAAATGGGAGAAAATGAGCCTGTGGACCTTCCATATGCAGGTCGCCCAACTTGCCTATGGACCCACCAGGCCTTGCCATGGTGGCAGGATCGATGTGAAGTATCCTAGATTCATTCCCCACCCTTGGATCACACATGTGTTTTTGCTTAAGGGTGGAAGATGAAGTCACACGGATTCATGGGCCCACAACGAAGCATCCAACATGACTGAAGTGGCCACCACACTACATGACATATGGGGACACCTTCTAGAAGGAAGTGGTGGGGCCTAGCTGCCATAGGCAGGTCGGCCGACCTCCCCATGGAGGCTCCAACCCTCCACCGCCTTCCCCACACATTTAGCACATGCCAAATGACCCTAGCCCTTGAATCTAAGGCGGTTCTATGGCGGTTGATCCAATGGTTGCATGATCAAGGTCACACGGATCACTGACGTGGCGCTCCTCCACCTCCACCTATAAATAAAGGGTCACCCCCCTCTGCATTCATGGTGCATTCAAGCTACAAGTGAAGATTAGTGTAGTTCCAATATCTTAGTAGTGTAGTCTAGTGTGGGAGTTAGAGTTGAGTCGAGCTTGCTCGGGGTTTCCGGAGTTGTCTTCTAGAGAGTCTGGTATAGCTTTTTTACCTTTTCTTTCTTAGCAGACTTTGCTTATTTAATATATATTACACTTTCTTTACTTTACTTAGTCTTTACTTTGTGCAATACTTATTATAATGTTGTTATGCTCTATCTTTATCATATGTTTACTACATATTAGATTGAGATGCAAGCCCACACGAGTACTACGACTATCGCCTATCATAGGGTGCTCTAGTTGATCTTGCGTATGTGACTAGAGTAGTGAGAGAAGGTGTAAGCGTGGTGCTTATACACTATCTCGCCTTGGTTGCCACTTGTCACACAGAATGTTTGTGGTAGCTAGCAGGTGGTGACATCCCTATCTATTCTTCGTATTCCACCATGTGTTTATATGCAAGCTTTTAAAACAGTAATGCTCCAGTAAAAGAGTAGATGCTTCGAATAGGGGTTTTGTCTCCTATTGTCTCACCTACTGCCTAGTACACTTATTGTGTGGATTCAATCTATGTGTCGCATTTGTATGGTTAAGTTAGAGTTATAGAAGTAAAGTTAGAGTTACAAGAATCCTTTACTCACTCGTTGTCCTCCCACCTAGCTATGCTTACTAGTTATCTTAGCTTGGCTTGTTGCATTATCCCTTCCTACCACATTTTGATTACCCCCCTATCACTAGTTGATACTAAGTTGTGGTAATTACAAGGATCTCTCTTTTATTATTATTCCTAGCTACCGCTTTCCCTTGGGATAAAATAAATAATGATACCTTGGAATACTCCCGGGTGAAGTGCTATAGCAGTATATTTTGTGCACTTGTAGGATTATCCAATAGACATAAGAAATACCAACAAGCATTTCTGGCGCCATTGTTGGGGAAAGCACCAGTCTAGGAATTTTAATAAAAATTGAATCCGGAAAGTTACCATCAATTTAGTTATCAATTAGTGTAGGGGCTTACCCCTGTCTTCGTTTCTCATTATTGTGAAGCAAGGCAGCATATGAGCAGTTTCCAATTGCTGGGAAAATTTCATTGAATATCCCGAGCAATTGTTGAGGAATACTAGACGCCATAAAGTTCCTCCCGAAAGGTTCATCTCGAACCTAAATCCATTCCAGGAAGGAAGCTCTGCACCACTACCTAAGGAAGCTATGGTTCAAAAGTCGATCGCTAACTTCTCAGCCCCGTCCGCCACTGGCGTGGCCACGAGACCCCAATTCAACTTGGGGGATGCCACTTTTGAGCTGAAGCTCACACTTATCAACATGGTGCAAGCCAACCCATTTTGTGGGAAGCCTCATGAGGACGCCAATGCCCATCTTCAACACTTCCTAGAGGTGTGTGGCACCTTCACCATCAAGGGTGTGACATCAGATACCATCCGTCTTCACCTTTTCCTATTCTCTCTGCTTGGGAAGGCGAAGCAATGGTTCTATGCCAATAAGGATGAAGCCACCACTTGGGAGAAATGCGCCAATGCATTCCTTAAGAAGTTTTTCTAGATGGGCAAGACTTGTGCCCTTTGTGGGAAGATTTCTAGCTTCCAACAATAGTCTGATGAGATGATTTTCGAAGCATGGGAGCATCTCTAGGAGTACATTCATGCCTATTCTCATCATGGGATAGAGATTGGCTACTAATCCAAGGTTTCTACCATGGGCTGACGAGCATGGCCCATAGTCACCTAAATGCCACCGTTGGAGGGGCATTCCTTCAACATAATGTGAAGGATGCCAAGGACCTCATCAAAAAGATGGTGGTCAACCAACGATGGAATGAGGACCGCCTCTAGCCAAAGAAGAGAGGTATGCACACCATTCATGAGGTGGACATGCTGTCTGCCAAAATGGATCTCTTGAAGAAGAAGATAGATGAAGGTTCCAAGAAGGAACAAGAGGCCATTTAGCCCTATGCCACCGCACGAGACATTGAAGCAGACCCCTGGTGTGAGGTATGTGGCGAAGATGATCATTCAGGCAATAATTGTCCTAAAACAAAGGAAGACGTGAACTTCATCAACAACAACAACAATGGGTATCAATCCCAACAACAAGGAGGATGGAATTTGTGCCCCTTCTACCAAGGTAATGGAGCTAATGGTTACAATAACAATTTCAATAATTCTTACAATAACCAGCCTTCTTTGAAAGATCTTGTCTTAGGCCAGTCTAAAATCAATCATAGCATTAATAAAAAGATGTTGGCTAATGATAAGATTCTTGAAAATCTTAGTGAGAAAATGGACAGCTTTTCCTCTACCATTAAAAACCAATTGAGCTTTAATAAAATGCTAGAAACACAATTAGCTCAATTAGCGGCTGCTATTTTATCCTTCGGATAAGGTAAGATCCCTAGAAAACCTAAGGATCTGATTGTAACTATTAACTTGATCACAACAAAGTTTGGTAAGCCTCCGCTTCGATCGAATTGGGGATATCTCCTCAACCCCCCTTCGTCACCAAGAAGGAAGATCCAGGCCTCCCGATGATCAAGTGCTCAATCAGATCATAGACCTTCTACAACACCTTTTGTGACCTTGGATCAAGTGTCAACATCATGTCCAAGGTAACATAAGATAATTTGTTTGGGGGTCCTTTGTCCCCTACCTTTATACGTTGGTAGATGGTGGATCAAACAATTTGGTTCCCAAAGGGACTAGCATGAGACATCCTAGTGAAAATCAAGGATGACTATGTCCCTGCCGATTTCATCATCTTGGACATGGGAGCCGATGAAGATGTTCCCCTCATCTTGGGAAGGCCATTCCTCTACACCACTAATGCAGCCATCTATGTGGGATCAGGCCAAATTCACTTCCAATTCCTAGGATGGAAGGTAAGATGCGCTTTTAATGGTTATAAGACTAACAAGCAGGCCAAGGCATCACAACCTGAAGGGGGTCTAACCAAGAGAGACAATGGAGGAACCAAAAGAAGGTTGAATAGGCCAAGAAGGCCGAACAAGTCAAGGAGGACAAACCTGCCGAACCAAAACCACAATCTAAACCCGAAAAGGTTTGGCGGGAGAAGGAGGTGCACACATCTCGGTCTCCATCTCTAGGACCGACCGAAGCACCCGTAGCATGAACATGACAGAGAAGTCCTGCTCCAAGGACTTAAAATAAGGAGCCCTCGCCGATAGGTAAATCAGTAGTTATCTCATATTTAATTTTTCAATTCACATTTTCATTTTGCATCCTTCAATTGCATTTTTCCTTTTGAATTTGGCATGTTTAATTTTTGACCAAACTTAGCTTTACATTTAATAAAACCTCAAGACTAAGCTAGCATTAAGATTTGAGCTAGTGGAGGGTCCAAGGTGGGGTCGCCCAACCCCACCATGGTTCCATCTTCTACCTACTGCACCTTGGAACAATGTGTCTCACTGTTCTTGATCATGGGGAATATATAAAATATCTGGGAGGCATCCTTTGAAGGTCAGCCAACCTAGCCATGACCTCTCCCATCACTTGCTTGCCTCCCACTCACCATAGCTAGGTATCCAATGTGCTATGCTATGAAAATTTCCCAGAGGAATGGTCACCAAGAGGTTGGCTGACCTGGCTATGACCCTTCCCATCAAATCTTTGTCTGCCATTTTTCCTTATTCTATGCCCACTATAATTCCACCACCCAAAGTTGGCAGAAGAGGTCATAATCTAGTCGAGAGATGGCCTCATGACACCTTTGGTCACATCCTCCTCCACCTTTGCTTCATGTTGGGAATCCTATGCACTTTGGCACCAAGTGGCATGGATGGATAGTTCATAAGCAGGTCGGGGGATGCCACTATGACCACTTTGATTGAATTTTCTGCCATCTTTCAATCTTGTTGGGCATCTTGAGTGCAATGACATGAAGTGGCATAGCAGCCAAAGGGGGGTTGCCTGACCTCCCCATGAAGCCTCCTAGCTACCACCTTCCTTGCCTATAAAAGGCCATGCAAGGGGAGCTCATTTCCACACTCAAACCTTCAGAAACATTTTGAGCTCCCCATCTCCTTCTTTCTCTCAAGTTTGTGGAAGTTCTTCTTAAGCTTAGCTCATAGTTTGCCACTTAAACAAAAACCCAAAAAGATTTGTTGTTTTGCCTTTGCATTTTAGTTGCATTTCCAAAGCTTGTCTTGCTCTAGTCACTCTCTTGAGAATGTTTTGTGGAGTGTCATTACCCACAAGAACATTTTTGTGGAGGCAACCACGCCCCACAAGGAATACTAACACTTGGATGACTAACACTAATGCTATCCTAGTGTGTTCTTGTGTTTATTCTTATGTAGGAAAATGAAGAACCTAGTCATGTCAGCAATCAAGAAGATGCAGGGTGCTGTCGTTGTTTTGTAAACCAGACTAGTAAATTTTTGCGATTGTCACGCTGCTCTAGGAAGATGATAGTAGCATCCAAAAGACACGAGGATTTATACTGGTTGTGGCCGGAGCCCTATGTCCAGTCTCAGAGAATATCGAGTGTGTGTTCCTTGCTTGAATGCTCTGAAGTTCTTACAATGGGGGGTGCAAGAATGGAGAAAGAGGATGGAGAGCTAGAGCTAGGAGATGGACTGCCTGAAGATAGGCTCTAGGATCCCTACTACTATGGAGAATGAATGAATGAGTAAAGGATGTGAATGTCTCGAGATGGGTGCCCTGGCTGTCCCTATATAGAGTTTGGGGCTAGGGCGCATACAAAGCAATAGGTTCTCCTGACCGAAGGGTCATGAGCCTGAGGGAGGGCCTAGCTAACTTGGCTTGCATGCTATGCCATCTTGTGGAGCTCGTCTGGGCATGGCTATCATCATGGTCTTGTGGCCATGTTGTGGCATGGTGTGGCATGGTGCTACTGTGCCGGCCGTGGTGGCACTATAGGCATGATGGTAGTTCGCCAGCCATCCTATGTGACGTGGTCTCTGTTGTGGTCTTTGTCATCGTCACCTAGTTTCCTAGGGCATCGTACAGGAGTTGGTGATCGCCCCTAGGTCATTGATCACCTTGTTGTCATGAGGAGCAAGGGGGCATGATCCTATCATTGGGGTCGTGGTTCCCAGCAGCCTAGATGGCCTCTAAGTCAAGGCCCTCATCGTGGATCCCATCCCATAGTGGGTAGGATCATACACTCATTTCATCGAGCCGTATCTAGCCTATGGTCATCGTACCTATCATCAGCACTTTAGGCGGTACTGTCTTGTCTGTGCGGTGTGGCACAGGGATGGTGTCTGACTAGACCAAGGTGACTACTGTCCCCTCAGTCCTTGTGGGGTCTATGTGGTGTGGTTGTTCTTGTTAGAGCAGGCACGCTTGGCGGCACTCGACCTCTCCCCATTCCTTCCGGGGGTCAGGACGGAGGAGAGGTCATGTGCCCTTCGAGTGCCATGCGGCTAAGGCACTAAGAAGGGGTCGTGACTGACCTCAACCTTATTGTTTGGCCTAGTTCACTTAGCTTAGCTAGGCCTCGGTCGTTCGGGCTTTCGCTAACTCATGTG
Source organism: Miscanthus floridulus (assembly GCF_019320115.1). Taxonomy (NCBI): domain Eukaryota; kingdom Viridiplantae; phylum Streptophyta; class Magnoliopsida; order Poales; family Poaceae; genus Miscanthus; species Miscanthus floridulus. The sequence continues at coordinate 5,228,333 of NC_089590.1, read as the reverse complement.
TTATGGGTTGCTTGGCCTATTAACTAATCGGTGCCTTAAGACACCTCGGGGTTATGACCCCAATAGGTGCTCTTGGTGGGAGTTCTTTCAGACACTCCCCCATTCTGATGGTGACTCCCAAGGAAGGAGAATGGGAGCATCTGCCCATTTCTCCTGGGAGGACTCACCAAATGATGAACGAGGCCGAGATGGGCAAACTACACCAAGCGAAGATCATTGCCATGGTGCACGCATGGTGCCTCCGATGAGAGCACTAAATCCTGAGAGCGGTCTCTTGTTCAACCAACAAGAGTACCAAAAGTACCTCTATTGGCGGTCACTAACGACAACATTCGACCGCCAATTATAGTCCAAAACAGGAGAATAAACATACTTTTAACACATATGCTTATACTATTGACCTAGTTCCACTTGTATTTGAGAAAACATGTTTTGCAGGACACATATTCAAATACAAGTGGAAAATGAACAAAATCAAGCACAAGGCGGAAACAGAAGGCATAAAGCAGAAATGTGTAAAGGAGAATAAGAAGAGAAGCCCACCTACACAACTTACCTGGGCAGAATACCATTGTGGATAGGGTCCAGGCCCACTCAGGAACCGACTAGACTAAGGCGATCACAAGGTGGGCCCACCAGGGCCCAGGCACACCCCCCAACCACCTCCGCTCAGCCCCACTCTCCTCTAGCGGTTGCATGCTGCCATGCATTGACGATTCCTGGTGGTTACCAAAAACACACGCGCCAAACCACCCTCACTTCACTATATAAGAAGAGGAGGAGCTCATTCTACACACACATCCTTTGGAGCTACACCTCACTACCCTACTCTTGTACTCTCTTAGTTATAGTAGTAGTAGTATTTGGAGCTAGCAAAGAACTACTTGGAGAGCTTGTCTCCTTGGACGAAGAGAAACTTTGGTATGAATAATACGATGAAGAGTTCTTCCATATTCAAGCTCTCATATCATTTATATAGTAGTGTATATGAACTAGAGTATAGTTTTCATGTTATAATCATGATATATGAACTAGCATATAGTTTGTGTGTTATGATCTTAACATGTTCAACTTCATGCTTAATCATTCATATGACTTATATGAGTAGAATTAGAGCTAAGTTGAGGTGGTGGTTCTTCGTGCCTTTGGGTGTGCCCAAGTTCTTTACCTGATGATCCGTAGGGTCAGGGACCCAGGGGAATTGGGGTAGTTTATGTGTATGCAAGCATGGTGCTTGGGTATGGAGAAACAAGTGAATGCATTTCCTACTCCACAGTTGAGGGGTAGGCGGCAGGTGGTGATAGCCCTGTCCGTCCCTTGTAATTCCCCATGTTCGGGTAGGGTGTAGGAGACTAAATTGTCACATGAGGTTGCTGGCAGACTAGTACTCGGTGGCCTCCTGACCTATCTTACACTTAGTTCTAGCTCTAACCATATACATTGTATGATCATCAACTGTTCTTTGCACGGCTATATTAGAACATGCCGGCTCCATGTAGGAACATTCTTTTATTCTTTGTTTTGATTTTATCCTTGAGGTTGGCCTAGATGTGTGTCCACTATCCATGATATACCATTTTTACCCCTATTATGAACTATGGTCCACTATGCAAGTATGTAATCATGTTTATGTCTATGCTAGAATATGAATACCTTGCCCTCCCTTGGGAAAATATAAATAACGATACCCTGAATACTTTCAGGTGAAATGCTACAATGATAGCTCTGTACGCTTGTGGATATTGACTGTAATCTTTAAGGACTATCATAATTGGTGTTTTTTGGTGGCGTTGCTAAGATTAACTCAATCTTAGTAATGGTGTTAAGAAATACGAACTAGCATTTCTAGCGCCGTTGCCGGTGACGGACTTAAAACCTCCTCACTTGGTGATTGCGCTAAGAAATGCCAACAACCTCTCTATCCGGGAGCGCACATATGAACACACAAAGGTAATTGATCCTGCTCTCCTCAGCTGCTCAGGAATGGGTATGGAATTAACCACTATCTTTTCTACAATTGGTTGGCAAAGCTTCTGGCAAATTGATGAACTAGGAATAAAACTTCTTACCATAGAGTTCTTGTGCTCTTTACAAGTTGTTCATGATGGAGTTTATTTTTGCATGTTCAATCAAGAGTATAATCTTTCTTGGAAACAATTAAATGTTGCTCTTGGTATTGATGATGCAAACTTGCCAGACTTAGACCATGCCACTCGTAGATTTAATAAAGCTAAATTTTGGGAAGCTATAACAAACTCTCATAATTGTTCTAATCCAAGACCTGATCAGATCCATAATCCTACCTTGCACTTTCTTCATTATTGGATAGCTATCACTCTTTTTCCTAGTAATGATGTTCACTCACTAAGTATGAAAGAATTAAGACTGTTGTATGCCATGAATCATAGAATTCAAGTTTCACCTATCAAGCTCTTAGTTGATTTTTGGCAAGGAGTGTTTAGTAGAAGGGGACCCATTGAGTTCACTTCTCTAATCACTCGTATTGCCGACATAGTGAACCTGCTAGATGGTGCACATCCGTTTGAGTCCATAACTACGGATAGGGGCATAATCACTGAAGAATATTTCATACATGCCCACATGCTAAAAAGAGGTCCCAGAGGTGGTCTAAAAATGATTTATCGTGGCCATATAGCTGAAGTCCCTCTCCCAAATGAGAAACATCAGCTGTATAGGGTCCGCCAGCTAACCTTTGACTTGGACCCAGAGGCGAGACGCTGAAGTTTTGCAGGTACAGACAGGGTGACACGAGGCATGTCACGGGCTCCTCAATTTGAGCAAGGTGGTACCTCACAAGCTGAAGGTGATGATGAAGAAGATGGTGAGGAGGCAACATCAAGTGCTATGGACATTTCAAGGTCCAGGGGCATGTGTCCTCCGCATCCACCACGCGCCCACGGCGCACGAGCTTCCTTCTCGTTCGCACGAGAAAGGGAACATCGTGGCCATTGGCAGGAGATGGACCAACTTGCTAATGGGATGGGTGAGCTATGCATTGAGCAAGAAGCCACCTTCAACGTGGTTCAACAAAATACCCAACTCATTGAAACTCTAGAAGAACTGAAGCATCAATGTTGCATACCACTTAGTTCATATTATTTCCATCTTTGCATTGCATTCTTAAAAAAAAACTGAATATAAAAAAAAGACCAAAAATATTTCCCTTTGCTTATATATGCTTCATGTATGTTTATCTTCCTCATGGAAATGATGAATGGTTGCTCTGTTAATGTTTCTCTAGTACCTAGTTTATAGCTCGATATTTCTCTAAGTATGGATTACTTGGCTCATATGAAACCATCATGAACCTAAAACTTTGTGGGTTGCAAGTGCTGTAACTAAGTCTAGGTTGTTGTGAGAAATGAAATAGTGAGACAAGAGCTGCTATATATTGTTCCAAAACATCTATGACTATCGGAGATTTATTTCTTAAAATGATGAAAACCCTTATTGTTCTTCAATGGTGATAAATTCCTACCAAAGCCATATATGCTCTTTCATGACTTAAGCCTTCCACATAAGCTACTTGCTTTGTGTTGAGTTTTGTCAAGTTTCGTTGACCCTTGTTGAGAGACTTATCATGCTCCCAAGATCAATGTCACGTACACACCACATACATATGTTGCTTCTACACTAGAAGTACGTAGAAACATGCTTTCCCTTTTCCATCAAAATAAATGCTCCATGCTCTAAAAGTGTGATCTCTCTCTAAGTATGAATTTCTAGTAAAAAGGACATGGGCTATGCAAAAGTATTGAAAAAGAAAAAAAATATTGTGGACACATGAAGGTCCATAGCATTGAAAAAAATGTGAGCACATGAAGGCTCATGAATAAAACGATAGCCATGTCTCAAGATAATAAGTTAGAAAGAGAGATCAAATCAAATAGAGGAGCATATTATATTTACCATCACATTTTCCATGTTCCACACATATGCACATCTTGATCTAAAAGTATGACATTTCTCTCCTTGGATCCAGGATTTGGCTTAACAATATATGCAAGGTAAGTATGCTACATTTTTTATGCCTATACCCAAGCTCCATATAAGCCATTTAGAAGTAGGATGAAAAGAAGGAAACTCCAAAAATGTGCCTTGGTGAGGAATCATACACCATTTGAGCGACATGAGAGTACCACTTGAGGAACATTAAGTTTTCTTTTGAAAATATTGCAAAACCTCCGATAAGAAACTTGTGCGGAATAAGAAAAATAGTGTTCAAGGCAAAAGCTGTTCTATCTCTCGACTGCCCAAGACGAAGGTAAAGGCCATATGCCTAATGAAGGACTAAGGTAATATGGGTGAGTTTTATTGCTAATTTTTCCATTCAAAGAGAAGTTTGTTTGCTGTACACATGGTACTCTTGAAATGTGAAGCATGGTAGCAACTCCTAATCCACCGAGGCTAAGTTTAATTGTTTGCTAAGGATGAGCAAAGGTTAAGCTTGGGGGATCTAGTTGACGGTGAAAATGTCACAAAATTTCAACCTCAGAGCACCGTCAATAGCCTCGGATCAGAGGGAGAATAACATGACATGAACATATTTTACCAATAACAAGTTCCACTTGTACTTTTAGCATGTGTGTGCAGGATGTCACAAAACTAGACAAAATGAGCATGTGGACCCTCCATATGCAGGTCACCCAACCTGCCTATGGACCCACCAGGCCTTGCCAAGGTGGCAGGATCCATGTGAAGTATCCTAGAGTCATTCCCCACCCTTGGATCACACTTGTGTTTTCGCTCAAGGGTGGAAGATGAAGTCACATGAATTCATGGGCCCACAACGAAGCATCCAATGTGACTGAAGTGGCCAACACACTCCATGACATGTGGCGACACCTCTAGAAGGAAATGGTGGGGCCTAGCTGCCATACTCCCCATGGAGGATCCAGCCCTTCACCGCCTTCCCCACACATTTAGCACATACCAAATGACCCTCGTCCTTGGATCTAAGGCAGTTCTATGGCAGTGGATCCAATCGTTGCATGATCAAGGTCACACGGATCGCTGACATGGTGCTCCTCCACCTCCACCTATAAATAGAGGGTCACACCCCCTCTCCATTCATGGTGCATTCAAGCTACAAGTGAAGATTAGTGTAGTTCCACTCTCTTAGTAGTGTAGTCTAGTGTTGGAGTTAGAGTTGAGTTGAGCTTGCTCGGGGTTTCCGGAGTTGTCTTCTGGAGAGTCTAGTATAGCTCTTGTACCTTTTCTTTCTTAGTAGACTTTGCTTATTTAATATATATTACTCTTTCTTTACTTTACTTAGTCTTTACTTTGTGTAATACTTATTATAATGTTGTTATGATCTATCTTTATCATATATTTACTACATATTAGATTGAGATCCAAGCCCACACAAGTACTACGACCATCGCCTGTCATAGGGTGCTCTAGTTGATCTTGTGTATGTGACTAGAGTAGTGAGAGAAGGTGTAAGTGTGGTGCTTATACACTATCTCGCCTTGGTTGCCACTTGTCACAAGGATTATTTGAGGGAACTAGCAGGTGGTGACAGCCCTGTCTAGTCTTCATATTCCACCACGTGTTTATATGCAAGCTTTTAAATTAGTAATGCTCTAGTAAAAGAGTATAAGCTTTGGATAGGGGTTTTGTCTCCTATTGTCTCACCTACTGCTTAGTATACTTGTTGTGTCGATTCAATCTATGTGTCGCATTTGTGTGGTTAAGATAGAGTTATAGAAGTAAAGTTAGAGTTACTAGTTATCTTAGCTATTCACTCGTTGTCCTCCCACCTAGCTATGCTTACTAGTTATTTGTAGTAATCTTAGCTTGGCTTGTTGCATTATCTCTTCCTACCACATTTCGATTACCCCACTATGACTAGTTGATACTAAGTTGTGGTAATTACAAGGATGTCTCTTTTATTATTATTCCTAGCTACCGTTTTCCCTTAGGATAAAATAAATAACGATACCTTGGAATACTCTTGGGGTAAAGTGCTATAGTGGTATATTCTATGTGCTTGTGGAATTATCCAATAGATATAAGAAATACCAACAGCCAACTCAATCAAAGAAGGGGCCAGCGACTGGTACATGATGGGTTTTAGGCGGAGGTGGTGGCTCCTGTTAGTGCACTGACTATGTTATGACCTGAGTTCGTTACAACCTAGGCAATCATTCTTGACCCTTGAACGAGTAACCGCTCAAACTTCTATGAAGATCCCCAGTGCTCTAAACACAAATGATCATTGAGAACCCACCAAAGATGAACCGTAATCACCTCCTAATAGTCATGGTCTGGCTCGTACCGGAAGCAACAACGAGAACGTATCGAGATTAAAGGGAGTCATCCTATTGATATCATCAACACTAGCTCGACCTCAGCCTAGTACCCTAGGACATGATAACTTGGTTCCCAACAACAAGCCACTTAGTGATTGACTCCACTCAGCAGAAACATTGAGTTACCAGACCATCTGCAGATTCTATCAGATCATTCGATAAAACCCAGAATAGCAGCAGAAAAGTGGAAATGAGTTGTTTGCCATTTATGGGAGTAGGACCCATATGTCAGCACGAAATGGGATAGATATCTCTTAGCTAAAGCCACTCTCTCTCACTCATCCTCTCATTTGCAACACTCTCTCTCTACTCACTCAAGAACAAGCAAGAACCCTAAGAGCTAGAAAGGGGAGAGATTGAAGGGAGGAAGGGAGAGGAAGAAGGAATACATCAGTAGCAACTCATGGACACCCTTCACCCTCAACCCCCTCATGGTGAGCTCAAGAAGAACCACCCTCATTTCTTGGATTTTCCACCCAAAGATCTAATCCATAGTCTTTTGATGTAAGGATTCGAAGTACCTTGCTGGTGGTGGTTCCATCATATGAAAGTAAAGTTAAGAGGTTCTTATCTAGCTCACTCACCCAACAACTCTATGGATTATCATTTGATTCATCTTTTTGGAATGCTTGCAAGAGGAAGTCTATATGAAGATAAGCTATGTTTGTATGATAGAGTAACAGTAAAGAGGCTTGGATCTTCAAGTTTTTTATACAGAAGCTCTCAAATCTCAGAGCTAAGGATTTCATCTCAATCTCATGGTTTATATCTTCATATCCTGATATCTCTAAGTTTGATCCTAAACCTATAGACACACTTAGTAAAACAAGCTTCAAACCTAGCAATTTTGAGTCTAGTGAGCCACCTAAACTACCCTAGAGATATCCCTCACATGCATAGATCACAGCCGAGCACATCTAAGCTTGAAACCTAAGATCACCCAAGAACATAGGTTTTGTCGACCATTTGACGGAGTGTCTATGAAAGCTGATGGAGCATCCGATAACCCTAGAAATGCACCCAACAGAGCCTTACCTGCAGTCAACCTGAGTCAACAGAGTGTCTGTAGCTTCACTGGAGTGTCTGTTGATTTATATGAGTGCATGAACTGGAAACCCGAGAACATCGAGTACTTAGTGGAGTGTCTATGACCCCTCATGGAGCTTCTGTTGATTTATAGACTCGGCAACTCAGAAAACCTAAGACCTCCCTAGTTCCTACCGGAGTGTTCGACACCTAGTTCGGACCCTCCAATGTTTGATGTAAACCTTAGAAATGACTAAGTCCTAAACCAACGGAGTGTCCGTCACCTCCGATAGAGCGTCCGTCAACACAAATAGAGTCAAACCTGACCTAAGTAACCTTGAAGCCCAACCCGACAAAGTGTCCGCCATTTGAGTCGAAGCGTCCGTCAAAAAGATAGTAAGTGTTAGTTGTTTAGAAAGCTTACCCAAGAGGTTAACAATACTAGACTAGGCTTAGATGCAAATAGTGCAATAGTAGAGCCACAATTAGGTGTCTCTTCCCAAGTTCCAAAGCAAGCCTTGTTCCTAAGTCCCTATCGGTTATCTTTAGCCCCATTCTTCATCTTCTTTCAGGAGCCGAGTAGCATGAGGAACATGTGTGTGTTGTCATCTACAACTTTGAATTCGTTCGAGCGGCAAAACCAAGCAGGCACCCCACTACTATAAGCTCTATTTTGGATACTTATTATGTTTCATTATGAGTTATGCATTTCATGTAGATTTGGTTAATCAACCTAATGATGTTCCACTAAGTTAGAACTACTCACTAATTAATTAGAGCCTTCATCTAATCAACGGGTTTGGTAATGTTTAATTGCTTACTTGCTTAGACAATGATAGAAGTCGAGTATGAGAAGGGAACTCATGCTCTACACCGGGTTAATTAACTACTAAAACAAATGAAGGTTACAACTTGTCTCCTTCCCAAATCTTGACTAAGGGCCCAACTTAACTTGATATATGATATGAACTTGATGATCAACTTGGTAACTTTTGCTCAAGTGAGGGGTAGGTCACTGTTGACGGTAGTTAATGTCAATTATAAACCATCAATATACCTTGCATAAATGACTAAAATGGATCATCAACATAGACTTAGGGGTTTAAACTGACAATTTCCATGATTTTTTATGAATCTATGTTTTCAGCAAGATTTAATCAGAAAACCATCAAGAAGGACCTATTCGTCAAAGGAAATCACGTTTATCCACTGACGGTAAATACAAGGGAAGACTCTAGAGACTAGAGACAATCGCTGAAGCAGGCCATGTGGCTCTAAGATGTAGGGCTGGCTAGCCCTACCTGCAGGCGGCCAACCTGTGGGCTCCACCTGACAGCCCCTCCTCGCTACGTCGGTTCTCCACTACCTTAAGGATTGCATTTACGCTATTCTTTTAAGTTGGTTTGATACTGAGGGTCCAAGATGCTTGAAGGCCCCTATATATATCTACCTGTACCCCCTCCTCTAGGCAAATACTGAAACCCTAGAAACCAGAAGCCAAAATTCAGATCCTCTTCATCAGGATTAGAGCGAGCAATCAAAAGAAGATTAGTCCTCCAAGTTAGGATCCAGTCTTGTATTAGAAACAGAGAGATAGAGTGTGAGGGAAGAGTTTGGTGGAGTTCCAGCCTATCGGTGCTCTCTTTATGGCTTCTACCCAGGCGGAATCAAGTTCATCTTGAGATTGCTTCTGAGATTTCTCTGGTAATCAACTTCTAATTCAAGTAAGTATCATTGTTTATATTGTTCTTCAGGTTTGTGACTCTTTTGAGTACTTTAATTCTTGTAGCTCCTAGGTTAAAGTAGTATTCGTAGTGTAAGCATGGTGCTTAGACTCAGGTTACTCATAGATGTACCTTGTATTTTGGATTGGTGGTAGCTCATGTTGGTGACCCTTATAACCTCGTTGAATCCTTTGTAGTCCACCTCCCGTTTGTAGGCTGAGCAGTACCTTGTTACTATAGGAAACATACTTTGCCTGTGTTTTCCTTAGTAATATCCCCTAGAATTGAACAATAGAAGACATAGCTTACTGAAGTTAGAACTAGAAGACCTTAGTGATTGTCCCTATGCTCCTATTATCTTAAGTCTTGTTGCTACTCCGGGTTAAGTTAGACTTAGTTATTCTCACACACATTTCTTTGAGTTTGATATTCTGGAATACTTTTCAGGTGAAGTGCTACATTGGTATTCATGTGCTTGCAGATTATTCTGTGTGCGTTAAAATATACCAACAAGCATTTCTAGCACCATTGCTAGGGAAACGGTTGTTGAGTTAACTTCGAACCTAGTTTAACCTTGTATCATTATTTTTTTTATCTTTTATCTTTACTTTTCTTTCTTTTACTATGGATTTAGAATCCACTTCTATATACCAATATGCCACACCTACGAGTGCATGCCTAGAGCCACTAGAATCTTCAAAGCCTATCCTAACACCTGGCTATGAGCTGCGCCCGTGTTTAATCAACATGGTCTAGGATCAATCTTTTTTGAGCAAAGATGATGAAAATCCATACACCCACCTAAATGAGTTTGTGCAAACCTATGCAGTTCCTACGCATTGCAGGCATGTCAGATGAAACCTTACAATGGAAGCTTTTTCCTTTCTATTTGAAGGGAAGAGCTAAATGTTGGTACAAGCAAACCATAGGGAGTAGACAAGAAGATTGGGGAGCTTTATGCTCAAGCTTTTGCTTACATCTTCTTTCCCATCTATAGAGTAGTCAGCCTTCATTCAGAGGTTCTAACTTTTAAACAAAAAGAAAAAGAATCTCTAGGCACGTCATGGGAACACTTTAATTCTCTCATTAATACTGGCCCTGACCTTGCCATTCAAGACCCCATTCTTCTTCAACACTTTTATATGGGTCTTGATAGGGAAACTTTGAAGTATCTTGATACAAGCTTCAAGAGGATCGTTCTTGCATGTTTCCACCAATTCGGGGAGAAGCATTTTTACTAAAGTCTTAGAGAGCACCCCTGAGGAAGTAGAAGAGAAGCCACTAGAGAAGGAATCCTAGATAGCTGCACTAGAATCTTTGTCGAACCCATCACCAACCTTAGCTATCCCAAATCCTGAACCACCAGAAAAGGAGGAAACTCCAATTTGAGATTTTATGCTTGAATTCGAGGATGAACTTTTTGCCGAATACGGAAATACCTTGAATTATCATACTATGAGGAGACCCCAGAAGCCTAGGGAATCATCATCCCATGAAGAAATTCTTGATCCCTTCTGAGGAAGCTTTCCTTAAAAAGACTACGAAAGAGCTAGTGTCTATTATAAGCAATGAATGGTTAGGAGAATCAAAGCTTTCCTCTGATGTGATTTGTTTAGACTCACCTTCTATTTCTATTCATTACTAGATTAACAAAGCTCCTTTCAATGCTCTTTATAATCTAGCTCTAGGGTGTTAATATCATGTCTGCATCTTTTGCTCATTGTTTATTGAAAGACATGCCATTAACCCCAACAACAAAGTTGTTTAAAGGTCTTTTCAGGACACATTCTCCCAAGTTTGGGAATATTATATGTCCTCCCTATATAGGTAAAAGTAACCATGGTTCATTTGAGCTTTTATATCTTTGATATCATGGAGTTTGACCTATTGATAGGACAACCAATTGAAAGACTCATTCAAGAAGGACAAATAGGGAAATTGAAAATAAGCCTCGGGGGAACTTTAAACTTTCTGTACCCATTACTCATTCTCTAAATGCTGAGACTGAGCCAATTCTTGAGCAAGACCCAATGGACGAGGTTAAGGTTGCATCTCTTGAATACTTGATCAAACCCAACCTTGAAGATGATGCCCAGTTCTTCATCAAGGAGAAAGATGAAAATCCCATAGATCCTGTGTAACACCCTGAATTTTGACCAAATTTAAAAACCACTAAAAATTGAACTTTTTAAAACTTTGCATAATAACCCACACACATAGTTAATTAACCTAGGAATTAGTATAAATAGGCCAACATAGAGATAAAACCATAAATGTTGAATTGTGTGCTTGAGTCTTTGCTTGCTTGCTTGAACATATGGTGGTACACCTTGCATGCATTCATATTTAAATTAAAATTTAAATTGCACTTAAACTTAGTATAGGAAAGCTAGGGAAAAAAGAAAAAGGAAAGGAAATGAAGAAATGAGCCATTTCCCTCCCTCGGCCCATGGCGGCAGCAGCAAGCAGCCCACTCTCCCTCTTGTTCCCTTCTCCTTCCTCCCTCTCCAGCGACTGGGCTAGCCCAGCAGCCGTGGCCTGGCCCATCTCACGCCCGCCTTCCCTCCTCTCCCTCTCTCTCACTGGCATGTGGCTCCTGGCCATTAGGCCAGTCATCGCCCAAGTGGCCTGCCCTACCGCCACCACCTCGCCCCAATAATGAAATGCACTCTGGGATGCTCGTGAGATCTTTTCCTAACCCCACTCCACTGCACCACCTCTTCCCCTTCTCTCTCTCCCTCACTGCTCCTCCCTCAACAAGCGGCGGCGAACCCACCCTGCCATACCACCATTAGTAGGATCAAGCTCTTTTGGCCACACACAGTGGGCAAGCCCACCCTATGCCAAACTGACCTATCGGATTAGGCACGTGTTGCGCACCCCGGGTTAGCTCGGTGGGTGAGAAATATCTCGCCACCTAGAACCAACATGGCTAGTCTATAAATTGGCCCAACGATCAGTGCTCTCCACCACCTGCTCTGCCATGAGCTAGAACATCCCATCTCCCCCTTCTTTTCCCCTTTTCTCTTTTCCTCCTAGCTCTACTTTAGTTTCCCCCAAATCAGGAACCACCGACACCATTGAAGCCACCTCCTTCTTCCTCCTTCTCCTACTGCGCCATTGGCCAATTGGGCTAGCCAGGTGAGTCCCTGAGCTCCTCCTCTTCCTTTTGCTATAGCTAGTTAGTAGTTTAAGCCTCTATGTCACTGCTGCCATCGAGCACCATGCCTGCCGAGCCACCATGGCTGATGGCCATGGTTGACCAAGGTTCGGCCAGGCACTACACCGCCACCACTACAATCACCACTCACCCACGTACACATGCGCATAGATAGTTGATAGGTTTAGGCCTCTATGGCCATTTCTATAACGACCTAAGTTATGATACACCATAGACTCTCATTTTGGTCACCCAAGTTCCTATCAGATGGAATTCCCTAACCAATCTCAAGCAACCCAAACCGAAGGAAAGCATTGACATCACCGCAAACTAATCGATAATGTCTCAAGTCAACTACTGGTGAACTAGAGTCAACTGACCAGGCCATAGTAGAAGGATATCACTCCAAGGAATCAGCTCATGATGTTTTATCTATTAACAAAGACAAGTAGGTCACCACAAGATCTAAGGTGGACCCTAAGAGTCACGAGATCAGGTTTCTAAGCTTGGTTAAGCAAATTCAGAAACTACAGGACGATCCAGTTATGTATATTGGACCATCCGATAAACATGCAGAGATAGCAAATGGAATGGGAAGTGAGTTGTCATCCACTATGGGATATGGCCCACATGTCAGCATGAGTGGGAGATATTTCCCAACATCAGACCATCAGCTCCACTCATCCCCTCCTCATTTCCCTCACACTCCCTCTCTCTAGAAGGAAGAACAAGGGAAGGAAAGGATGAACTAAAGTGAGAAAGAGAAGAAGAAGAAGGTGGGGAAGAGGATCAAGGTGCTAGAAGGCAACAAGATCCGCCCTAGGTCTAGCACTTGAGCTTCAACAACCTCTCATCCCATGGTTAGCTCAAGAGCCCTCTCTTCTCATTATCTTGAGATCAATCATTCAACCCTAATCTAAGCATTCTCTCTTGCATGGTTAGATCATGAAAGGGGCATGTATCAGATCCTCAATCCTGGTGACAAGGAACTCACCATGAACCCAAGCTAAGTTGCCATGCCCAATCTCTCTTTATCGCTAGGATTTCTCTTAATTAAGGAATCACTAGTTACACTAGTTAACACAAGCCTAGCTATCCTAAGCCTAGCAAATCACCTAAGTCGCCATAGAAATACCTTGCACATGCATGAAGGCCATTACCCAAGATATGGCATGAATCCCCAAGTCTTCACCCAAGAACCCAAGAGCATAGGTTCTGTCACCTAATTGATGGAGTGTCCGTCAAAAGGATGGAGTGTCCGCCAAACCTAAAGCCTAGTCGCCAACAACATAAGTCTCTTGTTGAGTGAGAATATCGGAGCATCTGTCACCACGGTGGAGCAGTCTAATGAATTATATCAAACCATAACCTGAGAACCCGAGAGCACCTAGTTCCTACCAGAGTCTCCGCAATTCCCACTGGAGCATCTGCCTAGAGCCAATAGAGGCAACTCACCTTGGCACCCAGCATAGCAGAGTATCCATCAGCAGGATAGAGTGTCCGACAGTCACAGTGAATGTGAGGTTGGTCAGTAAGTGCATTCAATGGGTCACTAATACTAGATCCTATCCCATAGCAATAGTTCAATAGTAGATGTCTCTTCCTAAGTCCCAAGTAGAGATCCTAGTTTCCTTATCTATCATGCAATCATCTCCAATCCTAGGATCCTCTCCTTTTAGGTTCAGGATATCTCATTTCGTGAGCACAGTGTGCGAGTCATCACCGCTAGCTTGGAATTGTCAGGATCAGCAACACTAACAGGCAGGTACCCCACTATTATGAACCCTACTTTGGATACTTATCAAGTTGCATTATGAGTTATGCATTGCATGTAGAGTTGGATATTGATCTTTTTTCACATAACACTTAGAGTTACTCTTTAATCTATTAGAAGCCTCTCACCCAAACAATGGGAATGGGAATGCTTAATGCTTATTACATACTTGCTTGGGCAATGGTAGAAGTCGAGCATGAGAAGGGAACTCATACTCGCGCATGTAGGATGCTACACCTAGATAATTAACTATTAAAACCAGTGAGGGTACAACTTGACCTATCTAACCAACCTAGTCAAAGAATGATATTCCTAATATGATAATCTTGATGACAACTTGGATATCTTGCTCATGCGAGGGGTAGGTCAGTCAGTGAGTGTGGAATCTCAGATGACATAGCTCGTGGAGCAGTAAAGACCGTGTATTGGGATACATAAGTCTGAGTAACCACCCATATAGATCACATGTCATGGATGGGGTTGACAAGACAAGTAACTAATTGCGATCGGTTTATCCATGAAACTTGCAAGGGGGATGGCATCAGTCAGGAATGTCTGGGACATTGATCGGAAAGCCAGTCAAACCTTTCATGTGACACTCAGGGCCAGATTAAGGAAAGGTTAGAAAGCGTGAGGCAACTCTTACCTAGGCATGGGTATGGTGGTTAGTCCCAATTTCCATGTGGGTACAGTTGTACACCTCTATAGAGTCTTGAAAGCCAAGAGTCCTATGGGACGGAACTATTTGGTTGTTCTTTCTTTCTATACCCACTGGTAGCGTGTATGATGGATTATGAGCACTTTGTTATAAAGATAAGTACTATAATTCTAATGTTGAGCATAGCATGTCATACTCTTATAGAACATCATTGCTTTCGGCACTTGTACTAAATGCCTAATAATTACCCTGTGCATCCACCAAATACTATATGTTGGAATTAAGTCCCGCAAGTATGCAATGTACTCATGGTGCAGCCTGTTAAGTTGTTTTGTAGGTACGTAGTAGACCATGTCGAGCAATCGCTTGACTACCGCTACATAGTAGCACTTGGAATGGGCGTGACTCCAAGCGTGTTACAAGTTAACTCTGAATTCTTTGGAGGAGCAACTATGAGTATGAACATTAGTTGGATGGAGTGATTGTGTCCACTGGGTGGACCGAAGACGTAAAACTTGTTTAAGGGAGTCTAATTTATTTGAATATAATTATATTAGCTGAGTTCCATCTACTAGTCTGGTGATGGGTTAATAATTGGAATACCATGTGCCACTCAACCTGATCCTGAAGAGGAGTTGCTAGTGCACTCCTAGGGGCCTCGAAGTTGTTAATTCAACATCCACCATTGGCTTCGGTATCGATCCCTGATAGGGCAGGTATTAGGGCATGACAATTTCCATCGCACGGCGCCACTGTGTTTCCTCCAGCGAGCCACCGCCACCACCATAGGCACTCGCTGCCATTGGTGACCCCACCACTGGCCATGGTGTGACCCTACGAACACTGTCCACCACTCGTCCATCACTTTTGAGGCCCGACATCACCAGCGAGCTCGGTGTCACAACCTAGTCTTGACACCCTTGTGAGCATCAGGATCATGAGCATTCTTGCATTTGAAATCAAATAATTAGAAACTAAACTCTGCATTCAAACTGCTCACTGCTGGAATGATGGAGAGTCCGCCAACACCACTGGACTATCCGCCAGTTCATCTACACATGTTGACAAAGTTCAGACTCTATCAGTTAGTAACCGCACTACTAGAGAGTCCGCCGCCACGACGGACTATCCGATAGGATCATCCTATGCAGAAATGAGAGGTGTCACTTTGTGAATCATTTGGTCCCACACATCACCATAGATATCCATTTTGTGGAGGCACCAAGGGATACGGTTCACTAGCTCACCCACTCACTCTCAGACTCCCACTCTCTCTCTAGTTTGTCTCTCTCTCTCTCTCTCTCCCTCTACTCTATTCTACACTCAAGCAAGGAGGAGGAGAAGGAAGGAAGGAGAAGGGATTGGAGCATGGAGGTAGTAGGAGATGGCCATGGAGATCACCTAGAGGATGTTGTCCACAAGAGGTAAGGGTTAGAAGGGGGAGGAGCCCTCTCACCCTTGCCATAAGGAGCTAGGAGGAGGAGGATGCAAGAAGAGGAAGGTTTTGAGCCACCAAGGAGGAGATCCAGTTGCTCCACCACCTTGGAGAGCTTGGACTCTTATTTTTGCAGCCCTTGGTAAGGATCTAGCCAAGCCCAACCTAGGATTGCATCTTTAGGAGACAAAACCTAGGAAATATCGATTTGTGGCCTAGAGTTAGTTTGCACCCAATGTAGCTACAACCAACCAGCTAGATATGCTCCATAAAACCCTAGTAGCCTACCCTAAAGATAGTTTACACATGCAAGCACCATGGGTGAAGATTTGGATTTTGAGTTGCTATGAAGTGTTCACTGTCAATATTGATGGAGAGTCTAATATTACTGGTGGAGTGTCCATTAGTGCTGAATGTCTTTCTATTCACCTGCACAGAACACATCTGTAATCCATCGGATTGTCGGTTACAACACCGAAGCATCCGAGGAGTTATATACTAGAGACAGAGAAGTGTCTAGAGAACCTAGATCATAGTTTGGGTATAGCAGAGTGTCCATCAATATTCCGGAGTATCCACTGATATATAACCTAGAAAACTAGAGTAGCCAGTTCCTACCGGATGATCGGTCACTCACACGGAGTATTCGATGAAGCCTGAACACTTTACTGCCCACAACACCCTATAGACCTAATCTAATGGATGGTCTGCCATAGCTGACGGAACCTTTTGATAGGATCGTAGTTTACACTGAGAGATTCCTAAGAGCACAGGCTTCATAGTGGAGGGTCTGATCTTAGTTCAGAGAGTCTGACAGACCCAGAGAGCCAATTCCCACTAAGACCCAGTAACCACTGGACTGTCTGACATCCACGCTAGACCACCTGATAGTTACCAGTCGGCAGACCACTAGTGTATTACTACACACTCACTCTTGTGTCACCAAAGCATAATCAACTAATAATCATCGCACAATATGAGCATGAACTTTATGCAATTCGCTCATCAAGCATCATGCATGTATAGGTGACCCGATTCTCAAAGAACCTGTTGAGGAGGAGCCTCTAGAGGAAGAAGCCATCGAGCCCAACAACGAGGTTCAAGGCAGGCCCCTATGCATCCCTATGCTTTACAAGTGCATAATGAACTGTGTTTATCTACTGCATTGCTATGTTACCTTATGACTTGTGAACTAGGAGGGAATTACCTATGTCAAGCCTTTTCCATATATTGCCACACCAATCAACCATATATGTCTCGTCTAATAATCATGCTTAGTATTTTTAGATCTTAGAAGTCGAGCTACTCATGGGTTTCTCATTACTCGTGAGATGATAGGACAATAATCCACTAAGCAACACCTTGGGAATGGATCAACACTTGTTCCATTTGGGAATGGTATGAACTTTGGTCGGCAAGAGGTATGCTCATGCAAGTGTGGATTCTTGGAAGACATAGCTTGCTTACTGGTTAAGGACATGTGTATCCATGGTAGTGAGTTTGAACATAAAATCGTACAGATCACTTATTGCCAATGGGGGTGACAAGCCAAGTAACTGATCGTGGTCGCTTTATCCATGAAACTAGCAAGGGGGATGGCATCGATTAGGAATGTCTAGAACATTGACTAAGCATTTAGTCAAACCTTTCATTGGGCATCTTGGCTAGGTTAGGGAAAGGTTGAAGCATCGAGATATCCCTTCGGTACCAGATGGGTCTTATGGGCAATATCCCTTGTTTCAGGGTGGGGTTAACTTATACCCCTCTGCAGAGTATAAAAGATTGAAAGCAATAAGTTCTATTTCTAGATACGAACTAGAGTTGGGACTGGAGATCAGGACTCATGGAAGATCGAGTTCTCGCTTACTAATGCTTAACTTGATTACCTATGCTATGCTTAATCCTACTACATCATAGATCACCTTTACCTTATTGTATAAATGCTTTTACGCAAAGATACGCATTCCTTGCTACTACCCAAATTAATAATCCTTGTTTACTATATTGGGTAAGTCCTATGGAGTACATTCGAGTACTCACCCTGTGTGATCTTAAGTTTTGCAGGTACCGTAGTCCCTACGCATGGATTCTTCTATGCTCCCGAACCCTTGCCGGATCAGGAGTGATGAAGGATCTCGTGTCTTGTAGATACATGAATGTGGCACACCCATGTATCAGTTATCATAAACTATGTTATGTTGAAAGACTTCCACTATACTTTGATGTAGACTGAGATGTGTGACTGTGTAATGAACTCAGTGTGTGAACCAAGACTTATACCTTTTAATGCTTGAACTTGTAATGTGATCTAAGCACCGTTGTGATGTATTCTCTCTCTCTCTCTCTCGAACTAATCCTGAAGAGGAGTTGCTACGTGCACTCCTAGGGACCTCGTGATGTTGATTTGCTTAAATTAAGGAGTCAAGTGGTCGACACTCGATTTAGGTGGATTAATGCGATGGTCGCCCATAGCCCGAGGTATCGGAGCACAGTTTGAGATGATCAAGAATCATTACAACTTTGCCTTAGATTGGGGATCGTAAGCAACTAAAATCTTGCTTCATTGAACAAGAAAAGTTTTGGAATGAAACTTAACTTGAGTGCTAAGATTGCCACTTACTATGGTTACTTAATTCTTTTCTATCTTAGAGCTAAATCCTACCCTTTTCTATAAGAGTTGAGTTTTACAAATCAATTGTTCTAACTTCCCCAATTTTACAATCACTAGATGGAGTTGGGACATCTGGTGATGGCTACCCATGGGGAGAACATTGAAGGTTTTTCTGGCCTTGCTCAATGAGGTGATGTGGAGAGCCAACAACTCGTATCGCCCAGGAGTATGCAGTATATGCCCTGGGAGTTGGCCACGGAGTGATCGATTACACCTACAAGGTCCGCATACCAAGTCACTTCTGTGACCTAGGACAGGAGTCCGATCACCTTGCTTGGGGAAAAGGCACTTCGATTGATATGGCAATTCAAGTTGTGGCCTATCATGCCATTGCTATGTTGAGGGAGGCACTCATTACCCTGAGTGAGCTGCCATTCTAACACTTCCCGGAAAGGATAGAGATGAATGGAGTTTTCAAGTTCTCTATGCAGATTGTACCCAGTACTCTGTATGAGAAGAGGATGATGGAATTGGTAATGTGCCAGGCACACATGATCTATTGTTTGGAAGCTGAGCTATGGACCACTCGCTCAAGGTTTGTCAATTTGCAACGTCGAGTGGAGCCATATTTGAGGATGACTGTAGTGCCATCTACCAGTTCTCTATTATCCTCAAGGGGATGATGCCATGGTGTATGAAGTAACTGAGTATCCTTACTGCTACCTAGAAGCTCAAGGAGTTAGGGTCCCTCAAAGCTCCATGCGACCCTCAAGGATATCTATAGGATTGCTAGTCAGGCGTATGTCCCACACTACCAGCACACCAACAGATTTGCTTGGAGATACCCTAGGGCATCTTCTTCATCCCAAAGCCCTAGGATGTGATGGAGACCCAGCAACTGTACCTACTTCCGACCAACCACTTCCCTAGTTGACTTCCAAAGGCCACCGTATGACTCACCCGCTCCATCAATGAACCAGGTCACCTTCTGAAGACCTGAGCGACGTTTGAATCATGTGATGACGTGTTGTCGCGAGCTCGACTCACCCCATCTTCAAAACTTTCATGTTTTGTTAACTTGTTGTAACAGTTGTGAGACCTGAGAGTGCACTTTTGTAAGAACTAAAGACAATGTGTGCTTCGATCGCTTGTCCCTAGTGCGCATAGAAGCATATGGAAATGCACTCATGTCATATGTCCTTGTGGTCTGTGTGTAAGTTGAGACCTAGATGGTAATGTTAAGTTGGTGTTTAGTTATGGCCTATGTCACTGTAACACCCTAAAATTTGTATAATTTTTAAATAGGCAAAAATGATTAATTATGCATTTTTGTGAGCATTTGAATTTAGGAAAAATAATAATTTTATTAAAAATAAAATCAAATATAGGTATACATACATGATGGTGCATTCATGCCGCTGCATATTATTTTGTGATATTTGGTTTTGATCTAGGTTGCAAAGAGGATTTAAATTTAAATTTAAATTGGTTTTGGAAATATGTTTAAGAAAAAGGAAAAGGAATTTACTCCTCTCTTTCTCCCTTTCTCATTTCTGGCCTGCTCGGCCTTATTCCCTCACTGGCCCAGTTCCCTCCCCCTTCTCTTTCTCAGGCTGCTAGTCCAACCAGCTAGTCGTTCTCCCTCCACCCCGCAGCCTAGTTTTCCCCGGGTGGGCCATCAAGCCAATAGGCCGCCAACTCCCCCTCTCTGTTCTCTCGTGTGGCCTAGTGAGCAAGCCCAAATCGCAGCCCAGCCAGTAGCTCAGTGGAAGCCAGCGCTGCCCCTTCCTTTGTTTCGCTGAAGACCTGACCCCACGCCTTGTGTCACCACCGCCCCGGGCCTGCACGTCAGCATCATCTTCCCCAGCTTGTGTCCAACACGGACACTCTGTCCGCTGCGAGGAGTCCATGTCTCTGCCGCTCTCTCCTAGTTCGGCATGCCACCCAAGTCACCCCGCTCTAAAATAGCAGCCGCGCTATGCTGCCTTCCCTATCTCGCCCTAGAACCAGCCATTGCCTTGCCTCCGAGCCACAGCCATCGAAGGTGATCCGCCGCTGTCGCGTTTGTTGCTCTGCCGCTCCTCCGCTTCCACAATCGCATCCCCGAGCTTTGCCTGGAGGTAAGTAAACCGTGGGAGCCTCGTACGCCTGCCCCCTCAGTTTCTATCTCATTCTCCGACTCGCTACAGGCTTGCCGACGAGCTCGAGCCGCCAATTCAAGTGCGGCGTCGCCACCATGACGTCGCGACCCTCTTTGATCCCTCAATTGAGTTCACGATCAACTCTTGTAGATCCCCGTACTACTCTCAAGTCTACCCATGGTCTAAATCGCTGAATTTGTGAACTTTAGTGAGCTCTCTATTTTTTCCGGCCGAGCGCCACCGTCTAGCTCGCCGTCGGCGACCCACACCCTCTCTCTTCTAATCTCCACCGCCCATCTCAGATTCAACGGCCGTGGATGGCCGATACACCTTCGCTGCGAGATTTGCAAAAGCCCATTATAATTATTTGAGTCTTAACCCGCGGTCCAAAGCATCTTTTCAGATTTTGTTTTCTTCTTTTTGAAAGTGTACTTGGTTCGGTTAGATCTAAAATATGTTTTCAGCTATTTATAGATTTGCCACTATATTTGTTTTAGCCATAAAATCTCTGTTTTAACTCTGATTTGATCCGTTCAACTTGTTAGGTTTGTAATTTCATAATCTATATGTTAATACTACTATTAAGTAGGTTTTCAATTTTAAAAATTCAAGGTTAGATTTAATCTATTATTTTACTATAGAAAATCTTGTTTAATTCATAACTTCTTCGTTTTAGCTCTGATTTTTGTGATCTTCACGTCTATGTGTTCGTAGCGAGACATAGATTCGTTTTCCAAACTTTTTATCTTAATTTTATGCTGTTGGTGTACTATTCTAATATATAGCTTTTGTTTGCTATGCATGATTGCTCCTGGATGCTTGTATGTTGTTGTGATTATCGAGTATAGACGGTGAGCAATTCGTGGGAGATCAAGGGTACTACTTTGACGTGCAGGATTAGCAGGAGTACTTTGCTCAAGGCAAGTATAGCATGGGATCATCCTTGTTCCTATTTACTTTAATACATTAAATTCATGTTGCATGTGTCACCTTGATAGGGATTCCCTAGAATTGAACTTTTACCTTGTCACCTACGGGATATGCATTGGGTAGCTTTGCTAGTGCTCAATTAAACCATGATCTTGTAACTTGACTAATGGTATATGCAATAAACATTAAAATATAACTTTTTAGCAACTTGGAAATAGGGAGCTAGAGTATTTAGCTACTTTCTAAATGCTTCAGATTCCTCTCCCTAAGGACTTATCTATAAGTGATCATCCGGGACTTACAGTACAACTGTGAGGGCTACATGGCTCTGGCTTTAGCTCAGTATGAGGACCTTTTCTAGCTTGTTAGAGGTTACCTTTATGGCACAAGAGGGGTGTGTTCTGGGTTGGATCTAGTGCAGCCTCTGTCCGTCAGTGTATAGGTTGCGCGTCATTGTGCCTGTCGGAAAGGGGAGCCCTACATTCACAGGCCACAGAAACCTAGCGGCCCTAACTTGTTAGATGAACCTTTGAAAGGCTTCACAGTGACCCCTGTCTGCTCACCTTGGAAGTGTTTTGGGAGTTGCGAACCTGGGCATATGGGTATCATGACTCACAGTGAAAGTGTACAACCTCTGCATATTATAAAACTGGTATATCAGCCATGCTCATGGTCACGAGCAGGCCTTGGAACCTTTACATAATAGATGAATACTAAGAATTATATGTTTATGCTATTCATTAATCATGTTTACATTGGTCATGTGTTTTGTGTTGGGAATTGAAACAATTTGTTGCTACTCTTAAGCTAAAATTGTGACAACTAAAAGCTGAATGCTGTTAAACCTATGTTAAGCCTTTTGAGCCTCATGAACCCCATGTTACACTTATTGAGTATGACATGTACTTACACTTGTTTATTTTCATTATTTGGATAAAAATCCTGGATGGGTAACAGATGGCTATGGTAACGACAATTTCCTTGAGGATTACTAGTCTTGTGGTCAACCAGTTGACGTCCTTGTGATATGGAACTTCTGTGAGAGATCTTTTCTTATTTCCGCTATATTTATGTGAAGACTCTGTCTTATTCGTGATGTAATAAACACTTGTGATGATACTATTCATAATGTGTCGGCTTATGTGTGTGACTGATCTCTAGGCGCATATAAGATTTTGCATCCCATTTTATCCTTAAAATTGGGTGTGATAGTCACTCCTTGTCATGATGCATTATGTGTGGAATATGATGATCCATTTAAGCATGTTGATGTTCTGCTTTTCCATGAATGCATAATTCCTATGCAAACCTTTTCATCTCATCTTGTCTGAAACATATCTAACGATGTGTCCTTGGGCAGGATGGTTGACACCCGAGGTTCCGCATCTCGGACAAGCAGCTGGAGGAGGTGGGGACAACTAGCACAATCCACCTGCCAAGAGGGCAAGTACCAACATGGGTGGATATACTTCAAAGGGACGAAGCCCACCATCAGGGGACTCAGCAAGTGATGGGAAGAATGGCCCAGCTCTTGGATAACATGCAAGCCAATCAGCATGGAGCTTAGCCACCACTGCTTCATGGGTATCATAGTTTTGTGCGAACTAGCCCACCCATCTTTTCTAGAGCTAAGGACCCTATGGCAGCTGATCATTGGCTTGAAAACCATGGAGCAGAAATTCACTCTTGTCTAGTGTGATGATAATGACAAGGTCCACTTTGTCACGCACCAGCTTTAGGTGGCTGCTAGGCAATTGGTGGCACGACCATCGAGCTCGTTTGCAGCTAAACGTGCGGCATACTTGGCAGTAGTTCAAGGATGCATTCCATGGGTTCTTTATACCCAAGGGAGCCATGCTCATCAAGGCTACCGAGTTTCACAACTTGGTTCAAGGAGAGATGTCGGTAGTGGAGTACACCCATAAGTTCAATGAGCTAGCCCAATATGCTCCAAATGGGGTTGCTATCGACAAGGCTAAGAAAGTGAGGTACGAACATAGCCTTAGCCTAATGATGCAAGACAAGTTATGCAACGTATCGACCCCCACTTTCAATGAGATGGTGAATGCTGCTATCAAAGCGGAGGCTAAGAAGAAGGTGATGGACAAAGATAGTCGCAAAAGGGGACCGTACAACACCTGCTATGGACAGGGTTCATCCATTAGGCATAAAACCGTTCAAATCCCACCAAGGATTCTAGGCTACATAGTGCCATGTCCCATGTGGATACAATAATGTCCACCTCAATAGCGCCAACAGCAACAGCCCATTAAGCAAGCACCCAAAGCATGTTTTCGAGTGTGGTGGCTTTGGCCACTTTGCTCATGAATGCCTAGCCAAGCAATAGTCACAAGCCGCACCTCGAGCCGTAGCTCCCAAGCTGCACTAGCAATGTGCCCAAGAAGAATGCAGTAGTTACACTTTGTGACCATGGAAGAAGCTCAAGTGGATGATGGTGTGATCATTGGTAGGTTACCCATCAACTCCATTTTAGCTAGACTTTTGTTTGATTCTAGTGCATCTCATTCATTCATTCATTAGGGTTTTGCTTGGGATAATAAGTTTCCAACTATGGAGTTTGGGAGGGGATTTTGGATTAGTGCCCCTGGATCATGCATGAGTCTAACCAAATAGTTAGCCAAGCTCGAATTGAGATAGCAGGGCTGGAGTTCTTAGCCAACCTGATTATTCTCAAGCTAGGGAATGATGTGGATGTTATGTTGGGAATGAAGTGGATGGTTAAGCATCAGTGTATCATTAGGTGTGTACCTAGATCTATAGAGATTCACCACCCTTTAGGGAAGTCAGTTACCCTTTATGCTTCTTGGAGTCAGCAAGTTGCTCTGAACAATTTGAGAACCAATTCCAATGTGTCAAAAGGTGTTGAGCTAGTACCAGTTGTATGTGAGTTTCCCGACGTGTTTCTAGAAGAGTTAATAGGAATGCCCCAAAGAGAGATGTAGAGTTCCTAATCTAGTTAGAACCTAGAACCACGCTAGTGTCTAAGCTGCCGTACAAAATGGCACCCCCTGAGTTGGAGTAGATGAAGAAATAATTGACAAGTTTGTTGAAGAAGGGTTATATTAGACCCAGTTCTTCTCCGTGGGGATGTCCAGCCTTGTTTGTGACCAAGAAAGATCATAATCTAAGGATGGTAATAGACTACCAACCACTCAACGCATGGAACCATTTAGAATAAGTACCCTCTTCCAAGGATTGATATTTTGTTTGACCAACTCAATGGAGCTAAATTCTTCTCCAAAATTGATTTGAGGTTGGGGTACCATCAAATTTGAATTCGAGAAGGGGATATACCTAAGACTATGTTTTCTACGCAGTATGGTTCCTATGAGTATACAGTCATGTCCTTTGGATTGACTAATGCCCCTAGCATACTTCATGTATCTCATGAATTCCATCTTCTTTGAAGAATTGGATGTGTTCATGATTATCTTCATCTATGATATATTAGTATATTCAAAGACTGAAGATTCTTATGAAACACTTGAGAGTCATGTTGCAAAAACTGAGAGAGCACAAGTTATATGCTAAGTTGAGCAAGTGTGAATTTTGGCTCACCGAGGTTTCCTTTTTGGGACATGTCTTATCTCATAATGGAATCTCCATGGACCCAAGTAAAGTCAAGGATGTAGTGGAATGGGTTACCCCCACTACGGTGAAGGAAGTTCGAGGCTTTCTTGGATTGGTAGGTTATTATCGTTGATTTGTGCCAGACTTCTCCAAGATTGCAAAGCCTTTGACTGAACTCTCTAAGAAGGATGAACCATATGTTTGGACGGAAGAAAGAGATGAAGCTTTCCAAATTCTAAAGCAAAAGCTAGTGATAGCTCCCATGCTAATCCAGCCCGACATCACTAAACCTTTTGAAGTATATTGTGACACATCCAATGTTGGATTGGGTTATGTGCTTATGTAGGAAGGACATGTCATAGCTTATGCATCTAGACTAGTTGAAACCATCAGAAATGAACTATCCTACCCATGATCTTGAGTTAGCAGTGATAGCTCATGCGCTGAAGATTTGGAGACACTTCTTGTTTGGTTAGCCTTGCACTATTTATATTGACCACAAGAGCTTGAGATATTTTCTCACCCAGTCAGAGCTCAATATGAGACAAAGGAGGTGGTTGGAATTGATCAAAGATTATGATTTGAATATCCAATACCACCCGAGGAAAGCAAATGTAGTAGCAGGATGCCTTAAGTAGAAAGGCTAATTATGGTTGTACCCTGATGGAGATAAATATGGATTCACTATGTTGAGATATGCAAAAGATGAATGTATTCTAGGTTGTTGAAGGTTCCTTGTCCATGTTGCAAGTGACTTTTCACTTGTTGCGGGACCTTAAGGTGGGACAATAACTTGATGACGATCTCGTTACCATTAAGGAGAGAATAGACGATCCAAAGTATAAGAGTTTTTGGTTGAATCACTCAAATACTTTGTGGTTTAGAAAAAGACTCATAGTACCTAACCAAGAACACCTGGAGAAACATATTCTAAATGAAACTCATGAGTCAGTTTTCTCTATCCACCCTGGAAGTAAGATGTATAGAGATGTGAGGAAAAGATTTTGGTGGAAAGGTTTGAAACAGGATATTACAAGGTTTGTAGCCAAGTGTGATGTTTGTTGTAGAGTGAAGGCTGAGCATTTTAAACTAGTTGGAACTCTCCAACCTCTGCCCATACTAGCTTGGAAATGAGAAGACATTACCATGGATTTTATCACTGGCTTACCAAAGACGTCGAGTGGATATGATTCCATTTAGGTAATTGTTGACCGACTCACAAAGTCAGCACACTTTTTGTTGTTTAGCACAACATATCACCCATAGACCGGAGGTCAAACAAGTGAGTTAATAGAATTCTGGAGGATATGTTAAGAGCTTGTACCTTGATATATAGCTCTAGTTGGGACACTTGTTTACCGTTTGCCCAATTTGCCTACAACAATAGCTATCAAGCCAGTATCAACATGAGTCCATACTGAAGCCCTATATGGTAGAGATTGTAGGACACCACTCAATTAGTTCAAAGTTGGAGAAAGAAGATTATATGGAAATAAGAAGGTAAATGAAGCCAAGGAAAAAGTTAAGCATGTAAAGATAGCATTAGAAGCCACACAAGATAGATACAAAGCTTATGCCGATGACCATAGAAGGCATGTGGAATACAACATTGGAGAATATGTGTATTTGAAGGTCACACCCTTTAAGGGCACCCAAAGGTTTCAAGAGAAGGGAAAACTTGCCCCAAGATATATTGACCTATTTCGGATCTATGATAGGAGAGGGAAGGTTGCTTATGCACTAGCCTTGCCAGATTCGCTTTTGGGAGTATATAATGTCTTCTATGTATCTCAACTAAAAAATGTTTGAAGGCACCCAAAGAAGAGGTCAATTTGCAAGATATTGACATCAACAAGGATTTGAGCTATAGAGAGTATCCAATTGATATTCTTGACTTTTCAAAGAGGAAGACTAGAACGAAAACCATCACGATGGTAAAAGTGCAATGGAGCCACCATTCAACTAAAGAAACCACTTGGGAGGTTGAGGATAAGATGAGAATGGAATATCCTCACTTATTTGAGTCGAGGTATTAGTTTTGAATGAATTTCAGTTTGGGGATGTGTCTTGAGTTCTTAGTGTCATTAGAAGGGATTGAAAACCTATTTTTCTTGAATTTTCTCCCTAGATTGCATAAAAACCTACTTTTGGAGAATCTCAGGACGCGATTCTTCTAAGGGGGGAGAGTTGTCATGAACCTAGTCCTGAACACCCTTGTGAGCATTAGGATCATGAACATTCTTGCATTTGAAATCAAATAATTAGAAACTAAACTCTACATTCAAACTGCTCACTGTTGGAATGACAGAGAGTCTGCCAAGCACCACCAGACTATCTGCCTGATTCATCTGCATGTGCTGACAAAGTTCATACTCTGTCAGTCAGTAACTACACCACCAGAGAGTCCACCACCACGATGGATTGTCCGATAGGATCGTCCTATGTAGAAATGAGAGGTGTCACTTTGTGAATCATCTGCTCCCACACATCACCATAGATGTCCATCTTGTGGAGGCACCTAAGGCAGAGGGTTCACCTAGCTCACCCACTTACTCTCAGACTCCCACTCTATCTCTAGTTCGTCTCTCTCTCTCTCTCTACTCTCTTCCACACTCAAGCAAGGAGGAGGAGAAGAAAGGTAGGAGAAGGGATTGGAGCTTGGAGGCAGCAGGAGATGGCCATGGAGATCACTTAGAGGCCGTTGTCCACAAGAGGTAAGGGTTAGAAGGGGGAGGAGCCCTCTCACCCTTGCCATAAGGAGCTAGGAGGAGGAGGATGCAAGAAGAGGAAGGTTTTGAGCCACCAAGGAGGAGATCCAGCTGCTCCACCACCTTGGAGAGCTTGGTATCTTGTTTTGGTAGCCCTTGGTAAAGATCTAGCCAAGCCCAACCTAGGATTGCATCTTTAGGAGCCAAAACCTAGAAAATATCGATTTGTGGCCTAGAGTTAGTTTGCACCCTAATGTAGCTAGAACCAACCTAGCTAGATATGCTCCATAAAACCCTAGTGGCCTACCCTAAAGATAGTTTACACATGCAAGCACCATGCATGTACTTTATGCAATTCGCTCATCAAGCATCATGCATGTATAGGTGACCCGATTCCTGAAGAACCTATTGAGGAGGAGCCTCAGGAGGAAGAAGCCGCTGAACCTAGCAACAACATTCAAGGCAAGCCCCTATGCATCCCTATGCTTTACAAGAGCATAATGAACTATGTTTATCTGCTGCATTGCTATGTTACCTTATGACTTGTGAACCAGGAGGGAATTAACTATGTCAAGCCTTTTCCATATACTTGCCACACCAATCAACAATATATGTCTCGTCTAATAATCATGCTTAGTATGCTTAGATCTTAGAAGTTGAGCTAATGATGGGTTTCTCATTACTCGCGAGATGATAGGACAATAATCCACTAAGCAACACCTTGGGAAGGGATCAACACTTGTTCCATTTGGGAATGGTATGAACTTTGGTCGGCAAGAGGTATGGTCATGGCAAGAGGGCATTCTTGGATGACATAGCTTGCTTACTGGTTAAGGACCATGTATCTATGGTAGTGAGTTTGAACATAAAATCATACAGACCACTTGGGGTGACAAACCAAGGTAACTGATCACGACCGCTTTATCCATGAAACTAGCAAGGGGGATGGCATTAGTCGGGAATGTCTAGGACATTGACTAGGCATTAGTCGAACCTTTCGTTGAACATCTTGGCTGGGTTAGGGAAAGGTTGAAGCATCGAGATATCCCTTCTATACCGATGGGTCTTATGGGCGATATCCCTTGTTTCAGGTGGGGTTAACTTGTACTCCTCTGCAAAGTATAAAAGATTGAAAGCAATAAGTTCTACTTCTAGATATGGACAAGAGTTGGGATTGGAGATCAGGACTCATGGAAGATCGACTTCCCGCTTACTAATGCTTAACTTGATTACCTATGTTATGCTTAATCTAGCTACGTCATAGATGACCTCTACCTTATTGTATAAATGCTTTTACGCAAAGATACACATTCCTTTCTACTACCCAAATGCATAATCCTTGTTTACTATATTGGGTAAGTCCTGCAGAGTACATTCGAGTACTTACCATGTGTGATCTTAAGTTTTGCAGGTATCATAGTCCCTGTGCATGGATTATTCTATGCTCCTGAAACCCTCATTGAATCAGGAGTGTGAAGGATCTTGTGTCTTGTAGATACATGGATGTGGCACACCCATGTATCGGATATCATAACTATGTTATGTTGAAAGACTTCCATGAGACTTTGATGTAGACTGAGATGTGTGACCGTGTAATGAACTAAGTGTGTGAACCAAGACTTGTACATTTTAATGCTTGAACTTGTAATGTGATCTAACCACTATTGTGATGTATTCTCTCTCTTGATTTGATCCTAAAGAGGAGTTGCTACGTGCGCTCCTAGGGGACCTCGTGATGTTGATTTGCTTAAATTAAGGGGTCAAGTGGTCGACACTCGATTTAGGTGGATTAACACAATGGTCAACCACACTCGGCGCCTCCCTCCCCTATTCCATCATCGGTGCAACCATCCCCGTCCATTGCCGTTCCTCCCCTTCCCCTTTCCTCCCGCTGACTGTGTGGGGCTAGAAGGCAACGACATCATCGTCACCGTTTTCGTCCCCGTCCATCCTTCCCCTCCCCCCTCTTCTCTATTTGTCGTGTGGGCCCAAGGCCATAACATCGCTGCCACCGTCAGCTACTGATTAGCCAACTGGCCCCATCTGTCAAACACACACGGACGCCACACACACAGCACTGGGTACATTTAGGAAAACACTAGGTACACCCGGTTAGTGTACATAGAAGGCTATAAATCCATCTTCCTAGATTAGAAAAATTCCTAGAGAAATTTGTAAATAAACTAGATGCATTAGGGAATTTAACCATATAGTTTGCACCCATTTTCATGCACTAGAAAATAAATGTAAAATTCCACTTAGATAATTGGCTATAATATAAACTTATAAAATGCATAACTTTTGCAACCTAGCTCCTTTTTAGGTGAAACCACTTCTAAAATTCATCTAAAATCTTGCTCTATGCATTCATCTTGGAACCACCATATTGTTCTATGTTTGTTTTTCCTCTTTCATTTTGTGTCCGGCTATAGTCTTATTCAATAGCTACGCCGACAAACGATGGTGACTACCAGGAGAGTGAAGACCCTTACTACAAGAACATGTCGGAAGTAGCCAACAACAAAGGAAAGTCCTAGCTCCCCCTCCCTCTACCATCTTGCTTAATCACCTATAAATGAATAACTTGCTTAATTAATATCCTAGATGATGAGCTCGGTTATTGTGAAATGATTAAAGTTGAATTAAGGTAAATGGTTCTCTTGTTGACTTATGAGCTCCACGATATAGATGAACTTAGGGATAACAAATGATGAAACTTAAAATTTGGTAAACCTAAAACTAAACACCGACTAGGGGGCAAGCGGGGAAAGCTTATGCGGGATAAGTTATCTTGGCAGGAATGCCTAGATAGGGTTCTCAGGGGCGATGCTTGCTTCGGTCACATAAGGACCGGTTCGTAGTCTCTCTCGCCTAGTGCGATGTTATGTACAACCACATGTCTATATGGGTAGACTTGATCTCACACCCTGTTAGATAGAAGTATGATTTCTACTAGGAGGTCAGGTGTTGGCAGCGAAATATCAGGAGAAGACACGGATGCGGATCATCCATGGTCCGGTTGGCGTGGTTGCTATGTGGTCTTCCATGTTAAGCCCCTTGATTTTTGGCCATGTTCAAGCCCATGACTATTATGATTATTTTGATGATTTGGTATCATCGGCACTGTTGTTTTGGGATGGTGTGGTATCATTTGAGATTGTACGAAGGGATGATGTGGTGTCATCTAGGGATTATCAGATGGGATGATAAGTTATCCTCTCGAGTTTTAGTGTGTTTTTCCAACCCCTGAGAAGCCGAGGTAGAGTTATATGGAAGTCTAGGGTAGTACCCAAGTGGGTATGGGGTCTTGTTAGGCCTATTTCAACCACTAATCATGGTAGTGATTATGCCTATCATATGGGGAAATGTGTACACCTCTGCAAAGTTACTTAGATCTATTAGAATAGCCATGTTGTTGGAATGGGTAGATGCTAGGATGGGATACTATGATTAACCCGAGAACTAGCTGCAAGGGTAATGCTCCACTAGGACCCAACCCTTAATTATAACCACCACCACACCTCTATTTCCATCCTATGGTTAGGGCTTGCTAAGTACATAAGTACTCAGCCGTTGTTGACTCATAGACTTTGGCACTGAGGAAGACCAAGACTATGATGAGGAAGCGCACCACGAAGATTAGGAGTTATGTGAAGAGTCCAAACATTGGAAATGACATCGAAGCAGGGTTTTGACCGCGCTCAGGCTTGCCTGTGGAATAGGTTATTGCTACATTGTAGAATATCATTGTTGGTATATTTTAACACATAGATAAATCTGCAAGCGCATGGATACCGCTGTAGCTTTCACCTAGAGGTATTCCAAGTATCATATCCATAGGGAAACGTGTGAGGGTAACTATGGTCCAACTTAACCCAGAATAGCAACAAGACATTAAGAAAGTAGGGAGTGTAGAGGAGATCCCTAAGGTCTTCTAGTTCTAATCTTGATAAGCTATGTCTTCTATTGTTCAACTAGGGATATTACTAAGGGAAATACAGACAGAGTATGTTTCCTAAAGTAACTAAATCCTACTAGTCCTACAAATGGGAGGTGGACTACAGAGGATTAAACGAGGCTATAAGAGTTACCCGAGTCAAACACCATGCTTACACTATGACTAATACTTTAACCTAAGGCCAATAGATTAAAGCACTCAAAACAAACTCGCAAACCAAAAGAATAATATAAACACATCACTTACTTAAATCAGAAGTTTATTACCAGAGAAATCTTAGATGCAAGGTTGACTTCCGCCAAGGTACAAGCCATAGAGAGAGCACCAATAGGCCGGCACCTCCTCCAAACTCTTCCCTCACTCTCCATCTCTCTATTTCTAAAGACTAGATCTTAGGGTTTTAGGATCTCCCTGAGGGAGGGGGGAAGGGGCTAGTATATATAGCCCTGAGGGTCCAATGTGAGCCCTTGGATCAAACCGACTTAAGCAACGGTTTAGATGCATCCTCAAACATGGTGGGGAACCGACATACGAAACAGGTTGATAGGTGGGTCCCACAGGGGCCGGGCAGCCCCACCTATAGGCCTAGGCGGCCCCACATGGTAGTGGGTCAAGCCCCGCTTTCGGTGATTTGCCTTCTGGAGCCTTCTAGAGTCTTCCCACATCGGTACCACGGTGGAATTCCATAATTTCCTTCGACAATTAGGTCCTCCTTGGCAGTTTTCTAGATAAACCTTGCTGAAAACACAGATTCACCAAAACTCATGGAATTTATTAGTTTAAACCCCTAAACCTCAATTGGCGACTACATTTATGCCCTTATCTATGTTTAATTAATGGTTTATAATGGTTGTTAACTACCATCAACAATTCCCCCAAGCTTAACCTTTGCTAGTCCCTTAGCAAAACTAAACTCAGCAATGGATCAGAAGTTGCTACTATGCTTTCACGCCTCAAAAGTACATAGGTGTACAATCAAAAATTCTCCTCCGAAGTAGAATAAACTGATCTGACTTTCAAACTTACCCGTATTACCTTCAATCATGGTGCTTCTTAGCCTTTACTTGGGTCTTGAGCAATTGAAAGATAGAACAATAAAGTCAAGCACTATGTCTCAAGTTCTTTGTTCAACTATTATTTTAGAGTTTTTATTGGTTTTCAAAATAAAACTCAGAGATTTCTTTGTATGACACTCTCAAGTCACTCAATATATGTGGTATTTGTGGATCCTCACAAGGCAATAAAGATGTTATGCCTTTTTCTCTTCCTACCACTAAGGCTTTATGTGTAGTTCATAGGTAGGGAGAAAGCTTGGGCATACTTGCAATTCATATATTGTAAAGTCAAACAACGGATCCAAAGAGAGTTGAGTCATACAATCAAATCAAGATGTGCATGTGTGTGGATATATATGGTGGCTAACCTAATTCAATTATGCTCCTCGAAAACATGTGAAAAGCAAGGCAACAGGGTGCTAGGTTTAAGCAAGTATTGTCCATCCCATCATTGGAATCGGCTTAGCTGAAAAAAGATAGATCTGGTTGAACTAGTAGGAAAAACACCCTTCTAAGGTGAAGGTATTCTATTGATAAGAAGGAAGAAGGCTATATTCGAACTATAGAGAAGCTAGGCCGATGGAAATCGAAAAGGAACCCCTTGTCCATCTAGGTACTCACCCTGCTGGAACTCATAATCAAACATAGGGTTGGCAAACTAGGAAGGGCACAGACTCGAAGGCAGTTGTGAAGGCGAGCAAGGTATAGGCCTATTTCCACAAATTGATGAATCAGAATTCAACGAAGTAGTTGAATCGAAGTAAATGTGCCTACAAAAGAAGAGAATGCTGATACGGATATGCGAACAGGAAGAAAGCAAGCAGAAGCCTACTATTGTGCATTGGCAGTGAACACCGTCAAAAAAATATAGCTATTGAGGAGGAAGACCTAGATAGAAAGCTGGTTATGAATAAACCAGGGACTAGGAAACCCTGAACTATGAATGGAAACACCTTTTTCAAGCAGGGGTAAACGGATCTGGTTAGGAAGCCAGAGATGGTAGAGAGGGTGTCGTGTCAGATCTTCAATCGGGGCAAACAACTGGATGCTCGGGATAAAGGAAGTACAAGATTGATGAATCAGAATTCAATGAAGTAGTTGTTTCATTGTAATATGCTAGACTAGGTTTGCACCGCACCTTCTATAAATGACAGATACTGAAGGAGGGCAGGATCAGAGATAGAGATTCTAGCTGTAAGCAGAATGGGCATGATAAAATACAAGGAGGTCTTTCGAGAAAAAGATAGATCTGTGTATCCGACCTAAAGAGCACCACGAATTAGTGCACAAGCAAAATTCATGAATGAAAAGCAGCAAAGCGAACCCACTTGAAGTGTGACATTTTCCAGAGGAAGGACACCTAGATCCAGAGAGAGATGGACTCGTCTATAAAAAATGCTCTAGTCATGCATGTGGCCGAGTCATGTAGTCGATTATTCCTCGGAGCTAAGCGCAGGCCAAGCAGATCCTTCAATCAAAGATAGATAGCGCGGATAGAAAATGATAAGACTGACTACTATGGAAAATAAGACATCTCTTACTGTTTCAAAGTATTAAAAACTCATTGGAATCACATTCTTACTCTTTTAAGTAAACCAAATGAGCGAAAGGTGCGCAAATCAAAGAAAAAAAAGAATCTTTTTCTTTTCTCTTTCTAGACCTGCCGAGGAGGGCACACAAGAAAAGGTCTTTCAACTAATTGATAGCAAACACATATAGATGTAGTAGGGTAGCCAGAGCCTGCTAGTTTTTCATTAAACAAGCATGATAGTCTTCAACGGCAAAAAAGTAGTGCGGAGAACTAGTAAGAATTGTGCCTGCCATCCAATTCGTGACGTGAATGATCCACCGAATTCATTGCGGAATCGATTAGGTGAAACGGCTCTACAAAGTTTTTTTTTTCATAAAGGTTGCATGCAGCCATGCAATTTGTACTGCATGGCGATATTACTCTACCACTCTATAAATGGAGGCTTGATAAGTGTCTTCACTTCATCACAAAGAAATTGAGTACTAGCACATATGGCTATGGATGCTACAAACAGGCTTTATGCAATTGCTGCCAAAATGGGGCAACTGCAAAATGAAACTGATTTTGATACAGTAGAGTGTTAAACTTCCGTTTGATAAGTGTTAGAACAACAGATCCTACAAGGAAAGAAGCGCCCATTCGCGCTACCAGAGAGCGCATAGAGGGAGGAGAGGCAGCAAGCGCTGTGGGCAGAGCAGCAAGCGCTCATTGTTCA
The DNA here is from genome assembly GCF_019320115.1 of Miscanthus floridulus. Taxonomy (NCBI): domain Eukaryota; kingdom Viridiplantae; phylum Streptophyta; class Magnoliopsida; order Poales; family Poaceae; genus Miscanthus; species Miscanthus floridulus. The sequence goes on along the minus strand of NC_089590.1, from coordinate 5,192,981 downwards.
TGGAGCAGTCGGTCACCTAGGAGACTAGAATAGAAGAGTCCATCGACTCTTTTGAGTTTTCTAAGGTTTAAGTGTTTTGAGACATTTGTTTCATGTCTGGTGTTCCTTGTCTTAGTTTGATAGAGATCTACTCCTATGCTAAGTGTCTTTTTTTGGTTTGCATGTATGGGCTAGCCGTCAGTGTTCAATGCTTATGTTAATATAATAACGTCAAAATGTGCTGAAAATTCATGTTCAAGTTGAAATAAGGCCAAAGAGCTAAGTGTACTACTAGAGATTAAGCCTTTCCTGCTCTAAAGTTTCCTTTTGAGTCTGCGCCGTCTGAAATACCAAACCCTAAATCTTGCTAGTTCAGTTCATGTGTTTTACATGAGCACGCATCACTAGTGTGTGTAGAAAAAACACACTAACTTGATCATAAAAGAAAGTGAAACATTTTGTCTTTCACAAAGTAGATACAATTACCCACAAGCGCCTCACATGCGATGAATGGACCTTAGCCACAAGTTGTCCGGCCGGCCTAGACGCTGATAACGCGAAGACACCTGGGGAAGATCGGCTAAAAATCTCAGTCGGTGAGTGAGCTAACCATCCATAAAAGAAACTAAGAGACACACTGAAGCTCCTGCAATAGGGCAGATTTGTTTCCATAAGGATGATCGATCGTAGACCACCCTAGTGTCCCAGGGCGAGAAGCCACGCTTTGCTATTGATAGTCATTTCTAAAAAGGTTCTAATAACTTATGTTGGAACGCTTTGTCCCCCGTCTTGTTCTCCTAACTAAGATTCCATTCTTCAAAACAAAAGGTCGGCCAACCCATGGAGCTACTTCTCCTTTTCTCCTCCTGCGGGCATCCATTCCAAATCCAAACAAAATAGGTTTAAATAAACAAACAACAATCTGTTACTCGTTATCCGGATAAAAAAGTCTTTTTCACATATTTTATCAGGGGGAGGGCTAATTCCTTGACCAACCCAATAGATTGAGCCCTTTAACCAAGCCAAGGAAATATGGGAAGAGTTTAGAAAGTTTTGCAAGGATGATGACATTCCAGGCTAAACTCTGTCCTAAGACACTTTCTTTAGAGTCGAGGAGCCCTTCAATGATCCTGTGCCTCCCTTACTGAAATGTCAGATCTCATTAGTGGATGTCATCCTGAAACACAATATGACAATGATCGGCCCAAAGCCTATAGATGAACTAATAGAAATTGGGTATCCAAAGAAGTTTATGAACGACCCAATGTCGTTGATAATGATATGGATGCCAAAAAATCTAAGGAGACTCTAAAGAATGATGAGCAGCCTAGCGTCATTGCAATCATGCTATATTGTCATGGGAAAAAACTTCCACTAGTGTATCAGTGGCTTTTCCCCCTTCAAGCTGCAATGAGAAGGAGTCCTCCCGCCAAAGGCAAGACTTTCTCTCGAGAGTCAGAGCTTCGAGACGACTTTCACAGATGTTTAATCTTGCGAGGTGTATGAACAAGATTTTGAGTACTCTCCCGACCTATTAGAGGCCACCCTAATAAGCAGAGATTGCTAGGAAAACATTGCTCAACAAGAAGATCTCAGTAACCAACTCAAAAAAGGAGACCCTGGCATAACAAGTGGTGATCTCTGTACTAGAATGTTATGCTAATTGTGAAGAACCCACAGTCGGGAGCGTTAGCAACTAGATTTTCCCACACTCCGTTATACCCTCCCTTGGGGGGATGGCTTGGTTCTAATGTAGGACTTTCGAAGACCTTCGACTTGCTATTTTGGTCCAACCTGAGTTGTCATAACTTCTATTGTGTTTAGTTTGGAATTGAATATAGTTGAAAGTTTTGTTTGGCTATAGGCAGAAGTCTTTGGTTCTGCTTTGTTAACAAACATGCCTCTCTTTACTTTCTCACTTTCCTAAAACTGCTACTTTCCTGCTTTTAGTACATTGCTTTTCATATCATCTATGAGAATTCTTGTTTCCTCCTCAATATAGTCGTTTCAGTAGTCCAAAGCAAGCTATCGACATTGAGACTATAACGCTTAACAAAAGCGGGCATTGTGCGTTGTTTGCATTCGAATCAAAATCGGAGCTACTACTAATACACTCAAGCTAGGGAATAGAAGAAGCAACTTACTAATAGAATAAGCAGGACCATAGTTTAGGCGGTAGTTCCAGAAGAGGGTTAGTTGATAAATTGAGTAGAGCTGGCTTGTCTTTTGGATTTCTTTGATCTCATGCATTTGCAACACGGTGCTCATAATTTCCCCAAGAGGTTGCTATGGCTTGGAGGTCTAATGGACATTCGTCCTTCAACTCCAATAGGCGGCTTCGCTATCACTCCTGAATAGATAAGGATTATGCCATAAAATACATAATACGGGTCTAGTGTAGGCTGCAGAAGTGAGATCACATCGGTGGGTCCGTATGCGGATTGATTGACTGCCTGCCTGATAGAGTGAACGATTTGGTACATGGTAACATTGTAAAGTCGATATCTCACCCATGAATAGAGGGTTGACTAGCATCTCACCTCAAAAAAGAGAAAGTTGTCTCACCATATCATATGCTCATTTTCGAAATCCAGTGTTATGCTCTCGTCTTTGCTTACACCTATTACGCACCTCTTGTACAGTGGCAACACTACGCGGGAGTTTCTCTTAGTTGTCTAGGACTTACTCTCCTATCCCCCACTGGTACTAGTCTGTTGGCCAACACTTTAGTAATGATCTTGGACAATAAGGAAGGCTGATTGGTCTGTACTTTGATTCTGTTAATGGAGTACTGTAGAAGAGTTCTCCCAACCCAAGTATCTTCGGTTTTAGTTCTCTCTCGCTTTTTGACCTGCTACTCTGCTGTTGTTTTGGCCCTTCAAGGGAGTTTCTCTTTGGGTAAGGGTTGTTGAATTTCTGAATTAAGTAAGTAGAGAAGTTAGGTTATGAGCCTTGCGAGCTGTATGGGAGATAACATAGCCTTTTGGCTTGGAATAATAAGTACAAAAAAATCTCAATATGACAATCTGAATTACTTTATGCAGTAACATCAGGTTGTTCTGTAGTTTGACTTATCATTCATCTCGCTTTGTTTGGTGTACTTCTCTATCGAAAGATAAGGGTTCATCAAAGCAAGGGAAGGGAACTATCTGCTCTTGTCCTTCAATGAAAGGCAAGCAGACCCGGATCCGATGAAATCTTCACTCGATAATAGTATAGAGTAGAGTGCTCCATTGATAGTGGTGGACTCTTACTTCTTGATATATATATATATATATATGTGTGTGTGTGTGTGTGTGTGTGTGTGTGTGTGTGTGTGTGTGTGTGTGTGTGTGTGTGTGTGTGTGTGTGTGTGTGTGTGTGTGTGTGTGTGTGTGTGAAAGAAAGAGATGGTTTCTTGCTCGATTAAAGGAATATCACTATCCCTCGTCCTAGGGTTTTTCTGTTTGATTCTCTTTTCAGTGAGGGATGCCCACTTTATTAACTCCTAACTCTCAAAAGGGCGATGATGAATTTTCAATCATTTCAATCAAGGAAATGTATTCAATCAATTCATTTGTTGAAATGTGCATAAGAGTAAACTAGAATTTCAATCAACCCTTCACTCGGATAGGGATAAGGCTCTCGGCTCTCGGGTGCCATCTCACACCTCTGATTCGGACAAAGGAGAAGGACCACGATCAGAAAGAAAAGGGGAATGCCAAACTGGATACTTTGCTTAAAGGAATAAGCCTCCCTTGGATAGATAGAAGAATTCCTACCAAGATATGTGCGTTACCAGGTGTAGTGGAGAAAGCAAGGGCAAAGGTTTCATCAGAAAGAGATGCTTGAGCGATACTAGGATCATGATACAATTAATCTGATGGTGCAGCACGAACAGGAAATAGATAACCTAGCCCTAGCAAGTAAAGGGAACAAGTTTAGTCCCTCCGATCCATCAATCAATGATAGGGCTACCCATAATTCTAATTAATAGCAAGGTTGGACTACCTCGAATGGCAATATGCTTGCTGATTGCTACCACTTAATCTTGATTTATTGTATCTTCCCGGAGTTCTTTCTCTGAGAATTCGGTTTTCATTATTCCTGTATATTACTTTTTTATCCTTTAATTGATGGTCCTTATTTTATTGGAAATCAGTGTAAAGATTATTTGGATTTGATACAGCTACTTGTGCAAGCATTTTACAATTAAGAATCAATTCCTTCTTGGACAGATTGTGTATTAATTTACTATAACTATTGAAACGTTATATACCCATGTTGCTGCGTTTATCTGAGTGATCCACAAACGATGAAAATCCCTCTTTTGCTGCCTCTATCTCGATGAGAAGAAACAAAAGCTCTTCTTACTTGTTGAGTAATCATTCGATTAAGTCTTAAATGACACCCTCTAAAGTTTGAGGCAAATGAACACATTTTTGTTCGTCGTCTCCGAGCTATATATCCTCGCAGAACTCTGGTCATTGAATCAAATTAACCTTAATGAATAACTAATGATTTCTCTTCTTTTAACCCTCTTTTTCCCATTAATAACAAAACGGATTATTCTGATATATAAAATATTAATTCCAATGGCTTTTGCTACTATAACCTTCCCAACCACTATTTTTAATTCTATTTAGTTATTTCGCATAGAAATAACAAATTCTAACAATACTAAAAAACAGTGGGTTCCATCGTTTTTATGGTTCCCTTTTAAACGGCGAGGCCCTCTCTATACACCGGAGCCCTTTCTTTCATTTCATCAAAAGGTATTGTGAACTTGTTTAGTTCACATTCTTTGGCTCTACCTATCCATTATAGAGTAAATAGCTCTTTTCACAATAAGAGTTATTCATACAGTGACGGTATTTGATTATGAAAGTTGGCTAAGTAGCTGACCCTTTAGTCCGTTCTTTTAAGATAAAGGAGCATAAGCCTTTTTCTTTTTATTACTATTTCCTCCGCTTAATGGATAACCATTTGTTACCAATGGGGGAATTGCTTCTTCCAATCTAGATGATTGGATTTGCACCAAAGGAAACCATAAATTCCATTTACCATAGAAATCTAGGATAGAGCTTCTCTATCCTATTCATTGGTACCGATCATGGATACTTCCAAAATTTTATTATTTGTTTGAACTCATGATCTGAACGAGTCGCACATACACCCTAGCACATGTTCCTCGACGCGGAGGACATCCCTTAAGCGTGGCTGATTTTCTAGCATTTCGTATTGGCTGTCTTGCATTTCTAATAAGTTGTTTAATCCGTTGCATGTCATATGTATATATATAATGGATTGGTTTAGATCGATCTTAACATGATGATTCATCATCATGAAGTATTTCTATTTTCTATAGCATAAAACCTGAATTTAGGTTTGAAATAAATTTACAAGAAATCCACCCACTACCAATCCTTAAACATTTCTAGAAACCACACTGGATTAGTATTGCAGTGCTCGTCAATCATTTCATCCCCTACAATATCGACAAGTCCATAAGCTTTGGCTTTGTCTGCAGACATAAAAACATCCCTTTCCATGTCTTCGGATACAACCCAAAAAGACATGCCTGTTCTTAGTGCATAAACCCTTGTGATCATTTCACAAACTTTGTGTAACTCTTCCACTTCTAGTAAAAATTCTGGTGTCCTTGCCCAATAATAAGCACTAGCAGGTTGGTGAAGTATAATCCTAGCGTGAGGGAATGTTATACGCTTGGTGGGTTCTTCTCCAGGCAGAATGAAGGAGGTCATGGACGCGGCTATTCCGAGGCATATTGTATATATATCAGGTGTCACCATTTGCATCGTATCAAAAATCGCCATTCCTGAGATTAGCCACCCGCCAGGGGAGTTTATAAACAAAAAAATATCGCTATTTCCATCTTCTATACTGAGATATACCATCAGACCTATAATATGATTCATGATCTCGCAATGAATCTCTTGACCTAAAAAAGTGTCCTTTCTCGATACATAACATTGTATAAGTCAACCCAAGTCGCTTCTTCATCTCTGGGAATCCGGTAAGGTACTTTTGGAACACCAATGAGCATATTAGATTAATATTATTAAATTAAAGTAAGAAAACTACACTTTAATACTAATAAGAGGATTAGCGCACGGTACTATCCCCCAGTCCAGGGCAAAGGTACTTCCAACTGCTCCTATCCACCCCTTGATTTATCACCCCTATGGTCTTTTATTGGTCATTGATTTATAGATGGGAAGATAAGTACCTTGGCTCGAGCCCATATATCAATTTACCATTCCTTTATCGGATCTCCGAAATGGGAAACAAGAAAAGTAATAGAAATTGTGTGCCAGCAGGAGATACGAAATTCACTGGTTTTACTCTCAATCCACAGGTGGAGATACCTGGGGTGGGTTTTCATGGCCTATAGTCCCCTGCCACCGAAGCACGAACTACTTGAAATCGTGGATCTATCCAATTAGATGCGGCATTCCTTCAATGCAAACATGGTATTTTTCTACCCTTTGATAGATAGCAAGCGGCTCCTATAACTTGATCAACAGGACCCAACCAACTAAACTATTGATTTTGGCAAAGCTAGACCTTTTGAGGAAAGCAGATGCAGATAACGAAAGGAAGCTATTAGTTTTTCTTGTACTTGACTCGGCTTTTCTTTACTGGCCGCTTTCATAAGGAAAGAAGACAATAGGAAAACCAGGTGAGAAGTTTTAGAGCAACCGATGCCTACCATTCAGCGATATCCCTAGGTAGAGCTGGCTTACCACATTCCGATACCTCGGAACCTTCCCTTCATCAATTTTGAATAACGAAAGTATCAACCGCTTGCTGGCATGCCAAAACACTTGTTATGTTTATGTGAAGTGGATTCATCGGAAGAGAGAGGTAAAGCATTTGAATTCTTCGCTTTTGAGCAGTAAGTATTTCGCAAGGCGGCCCAGGGGTCTTCTCAATAGAAGGGACATTTGGCGATAAGCTTGTGCCTATTTGGAGAGATCATCATAAATTATTAAAGTATGTCATTCGTGGTATATAAAATACTCAGCCAGGACTGCTCCCATATAAGAAGCGAGATATTGTAATGTAGCGGGTGAATCCGCCATTTTAGCTTCTACAATAGTGTATTCAATGGCCCCCTCTTCATGGAAAGTAGTTACTACTTGAGCCACGGAGGATGCTCTTGGACCGATAGCTACATAAACACATATTACATCTTGCCCTTTTTTATTGAGAATTGTATCTGTGGCTACTGCTTTTTTGCCAGTTTGTTTGTCCCCAATAATTAACTCTCGCTGACCACACCCTATGGGGATCATCGAATAGATATCAATAAGCCCTAGTTTAAAGGGGTTCATATATGGAACGCCTAGAAATTATACCTGGAGCAGGAGATTCAATTAAGCAAGATTCTGAAGCGACAATTTCGCCCCTCCCATCAATAGGTTTAGCGAGAGCATTTATAACATGACCCAAGTAAGCCTCGCTCATGGGTATCTAAGAAATTCTTCCTGTTGCTTTTACAAAACTTCCCTCTTGTATCATCAACCCATCGCCCTATTAATACAATCCCAACATTTTTGGATTCCAAATTCAGAGCAATACCTCTCACCCCTTCTACAAATTTGACTAATTCACCTGACATTATTTCACCAAGACCTATAATACGAGCAATCCCATCCCCCACTTGCACTACGCGACCTGATATTCTCAATGACTACTTTCCTATTATATTGTTCAATACGTTCATGGAGAATTTTATTAATTTCGTCGATTTGAAGGGTTGCCCTTTGTAGGTATGTCAAGAGGTGTCTTTGGGTCAGGTGGTAGAAGAGCAAGAGAGAGTCAGGTTTGTATTTTAGGAGTGATCTGATTGTTCTCCATAGGAAAGAGAAAGCTGGTTAGAAACCCTGAACTATGGATGCAAGGGGAAAGAAGGCAGATGGGGAGGATAGGAAAATCATACCCACCTTTTCTTTTAACGGAAGGCAATGCTTCTCGAAGAGAACAAATAGTAAGTCAAACCTACTGTGATAAATGAAATCCCTAGCCCCGCAGGGTAAGGACCATATTTTGTAGTAGTAGCTTTTCTCACTAGTAAAGCTGGATAGGTTAGAGGATGTGAGCTAGCAGCAGCAAGTTAAGTAAGGGATAAGATTGGTCCCTCAGTGTCTAGAAAGATACCTTTCTGATCATGACTTTGGTTACGCATAAGAAGATGGGAGCTATTGGCAAAGGTAACCACCATCACTAGGCAACCAACATATGCTTTTCCAAAGCCAGAACTAGGATAGCGAGCTAGAAAGGAGAAGTGAACTGGTTGAGAGGAAGAATCAAGTAGAAGCGATAGAAGCTCTTGTTGCCTTATTTGAATATGGACCAATCGACAACCTTTTCTTTGAAAAAAAAGAGGAATCATGTTTCTGACCATGCCACCGGACTATTTGATGGAAGCAAGTAAGGTTTTAGGAAGATGAGCTAGCTCACTATACTGGACTCTGTTGTACTTAGCTACCCTCTACCTAAAGGATTTGTATCTTCAACTGAACTCGGTAAATTCAAGTTAGAACATCATGTTAAGGAAGGTTGTTGGCATGAAAATCCATCCTGTGCCGGGCACATGAGTAAGTCCAGAAGGGTCTGCTCGATGGAGCTAGAGATCCACCTAGCTTCAACATAGGGATGATCGATCCTGCGTACTCCTCCCTGAGACGTGCCAGTCAATTTGACCCTGCAATTGACAAGGAGAGAAAGTTTATCAGTAATTTAAGGTAGAACATGCCGGTCTATGCCCAGACAGTTCTAAGTGTGCCACTTCGGGAGTAGCCAAACGTGAAAGACGACTAAATAGCTGAATCCGCACAGAAATCGGCTAGTTACGCACTGTAAAGCTTATGAGTAGCAATTAATTTCATATTCATAGGTACAGTTCACATATATGCAAATAAGATCATCAGCTAGACATATATTGCTAGTGTAAACCATTAAGCCAATGAATCTAATCAGAAAAAGATATAGCACACGAATGAATCGACTATCTAATACGAACAGATCTACAAACACTCTAAATCTAATCTATTACCACCAATAGTGAGGTTTGACCGGATCGATGGCAGCTATGATGATAGTAACAAACTAAAACCGAAGAATCCGCAAACACATCCATACTTCGATAGGCTTTCTAAAAGACATGCTATACGTGAAGGCTCAGATGAATCGGCTAAAATAGCCTGATTCAGGTGAAACGGACTATAGCGTGTGAACAATCAACTATTTTGAGTGAACAAACCCATGGACTCCTTAGACTAAACCCGCTATCCCTAACAGTGGGGTTCGACCAGGATCGATGTAGCCATGAAAAAGATGATGAATCAAGCCCTCAAAGCACACAGATCTATCCACGCTTAATAGAATCATGGACGCACACCATAGGCATTAACGCACAGGTGATCGGCTATTTAGCCCAGTGCAAGCATAGCAAACAGCTAAGGTCACGCATAACCAGGAATAGATCTACTCACTAGCGTCTTCCTAATCTATAGTGCCATCAGTGGGGATCGACCTGATCGTTACAGCCATAATGGTGAACCATAAACCTAGATTCAACTAGCCAGCAAACCTCTTCAAGATTATTCATGCCTTAATCCACGTACTATGCATGATCAAGATCGAAGTAAAAATAGTCGATGGAACATAATCTATCACTTCAGAGTAAGAAACAACGTGTTCTAATAAAGTGAACTGATGGACCAAAAAGATATAAGGCCAATCTAATTCAATCTCGATCGGGCGGATTGATATTGCTGTAAACTGATAACAATGAAAACACCAGCAAGATCGATAACTTAATGAATCTACCCGAAGGATGCCTACCCTTAGATAGAGTCGATAACTTGACCTTAATCTAGTTCGAAGCAGTGGAGGTCGACCAGATTGATGTAGCTGTACTTGAAACTAGACAAGAGTCGATAACTAGCTTATACCTGAGTCACAGTGGAGGTCGACCTAGATTTATGTAGCCGTACAAATAGAAGTATAAGCCATGACGGTACTTACAGACAAGCCAGATGTCGGCCAGGACCGATGTAGCCCTGCTCGCTGAAGAACTCGCCGAGATCTACTCTATTCCTAGTCCAAAGGGGTGGCCAGAGCTAAAAAAGTAAGTAACTTGTATTTGATTGATTGTGTGTCATTCATAATAGCTGGGGTCCAATATTTATACCCGGAGCATAAACATGAATCCTATTCGAGTATGACTCATTACAATCTTTGGTATAAAAGAGAACATTACTAATCTTAAGATAACTTGGACCCTAATCTTTCCCTTTTTGTAGAGTCCGATATGCATCTCCCGACACCAACCATAGCCCATTATCGTTACTTGCTGATGTCATTCAAAGAAAGTCGATTCTAGTGTCTCCTCTGAATCAGCTGATATCAATCTTCGTGCAATCGAGTCCTTGATCGAGACAATTTTGGAAGCTTTGAGTTCCCAGCATTCTTCTCTCCAAATTTTGGTGTAAACACATGCCCTCCAATTTTGGGATAAAAGTGATTTTATTCCAAAATTCCTATTTATTTGTTTACCACGCCGCAATCAGTTCTATTTTGAGATATACGCATGACTCCTGACTTCTCAGCCCGAGTTTTATATAATATCCCAATAGTATCTCTTCTAACTTACTCGGCCTAGTTTGCTTTTCCCCTCTTCCTCAAGCAAATCTTAACATCCGACACTTGTCATCGCCAAGGCCTCAAACCCTAGCAAATCCTCTGTTCTATCAAGCCATTATTCAAGTGATCTTTGTTAGACTCAAATCTACTTCATCTTCAATGGCAACCAGCGATCACGTCCCTAAGGTATGCTTTCAATTTCCCGTTCCTAAAGCACCGGTCGCTACCTTGTATTTTCTTTGCTCTCAAATTTATTTCATCCGATTTCTAGGAAATGAGGAACAAAATCTTGATTCCATCAGCTGTTGCTTCCAATGTCTATTTTCTTGGACCTATGGGTGACCCTGATCCATCTGATTTCATCTGTCAAGAAACCAATCAAATCCCCTTCAAATAGTCTATAGTGGATTCGTCTTCCTAGAATATCAAAACTCCCTTAAGAAACTAGCCTAAAATGCCCAAGGGGTGGAGAGATTGGTTTCGTAGGGTATCCAAGAAAAAGGCCGAAGATTGGGAGGTGTATGATTTGAATCAATGTTTGACACTCTCATTGTCTAGGATGGAGAGGAATGATTCACTCTTGATTTCCGCATCTTATTTCTGGTCCAGTGCCCTGAACGCTTTCGTTTTTGGTCATGGCCCGATGACCATTACCCTAGCTGATGTTTACATGTTGACTGGCCTTAGAATAACTGGACCAATGCAGCCTTATGAATACTTGAGTGCCGGTTCTAAGAAATTAGCCAAAATATCATACTACATAGGATGGGCAAGTTATATTCTGAACCATATTGGAGACGAATCAACTATCAGTGAGAGGGAATATGTGGCTTTTCTGAATATGTGGTTGGAGAGATTCATCTTCTGTGGATTATCTTGTTGTCCTGACTTACAATCATAAGCTTATGGCAGAGCATCTAGCAGTAGACAAGGATATCCCTCTGGGAAAGTATCTGCTAGGGGCTGCTTATCATCTAATTTACCAGGTAGCTGCTCAATTACTGAAGAACAAACCAGTGCATACTATCAGTGGCCCTTGGTGGTTGATACAACTGTGTCTCAACCTGTACATGCACAAGATTGTAAGGCATGATCTCAGAAATATGAGTTTCCCTTCTTCCAACTTCGATGAGGAATATAGAGGCGAGGAAGGAAGAACCCATCAGTGCATGAGCTATGGGGAGGCTACATCGGCCATAACGATTGATATTGACATTGGCCATCTCTTCAAAAAGTTTTATAGAGGGTTTGATGCAGACATCCTAAATTGACTACCATACGATGAAGATGAGAACAATGAGCTAATCTTTCCATTCAAGTTTTCAATTTGAATCAGGCTATTCGGACGAGACGGCGGCTGCAATCTTTAACTCCTTCATCAAGCCCTGCATTCTTCCAGCCGAATTTCATCATGGTTGTGGTAAAATGGCTATAGGCTCCTTCCTTTTAGGCAACCTTCTAACTTATGAGTTCTACAATCCATCCTTCATAGCCTGCTAGTTTGGTTTTGGTAAACTCCCCCCCCCCTTAATTGTTCTTCAAAAACACACTAAAGCCAAGAGAAGATATCAATGAGGTTATGGAAGCCTCCAGAGTCTTTCAATTGGGATCAGATCTTCCTTCCTTTTGTGTGCACGACTGGATCAGAGTCAGCCTCTCTTCCACTCTCTTTGACTCCTGGTGGCAAGAATGTCACTCCCATCTTTTCTATGGATTGGTTCACCCTTTGTGCACAACTTTGAATGGGGAATTTGCTTCTAACAGAGAGGTAACTTACCATTCCTTTCTCAGGAAATTATTCGATGAATTTTCTTGCTAACTGTTCTAGCCGATCTTTTCAAGATGCTGAATTCAATCATCTAGACTTGGATAGGAAGGGGCACTCTATAGGTTATCAGCCACCATGCCCAGTCTTAAGAATAGGATTGGCCCCACCTTCATTGAAGAAATTGATGAAAACTCATGCTGCCCCCAAGATTGTGACTCATCAATCTTCAAAATGCAAGGTGGTCCAAGGGACGACCTAGAAAGCCATTACTGGAAAAATACTCCATAGGATGAGACCATCAGCTGCTCAGGTAAATAATCCATATTCTTTTCGAATTGATATTCAACTTCTAATCCTGATCCTTCACAGTTATCGAGCATTGCGTCCCAATCTGCTCTGGGTGTGGAGCTACTATCTTCGGAACTTGATTCAGCACCATCTGAACCCTCATCGACTGATCCTCAAAAGGAGCCAATTTCGGTTAAAATAATCGATGCTTCCACAATCATAGAAAATGTGAGTTTTATCCTTGATGCTCGTCGGAGCATTTTTCTTTAACTCCTTGATTTATTTAGTTTTTCATCCTTCACCTAACTTCTTACCATGCCAGATACTTCTTGAGGAAACACCTATGCGAGAGTAGGAGCCTAACAATTCACTTGTCGGCGTTGAGGGTGATACTATTGTCGTCGACACTCAAACTATCGATTCCCCAGTTCAGCACACAACTGATAGTAAGGAAGTTATATGTTCCTTTTATCCTTCTACAATAATCATGAACTAAAAATTTTCCTTGATATTGTAGATACCAACACTAAAAGCTCAGGCACTCAATCCTCCAGCCGTGAGCTACTCTTTCGATCTTAAGGAGTATCTTAATGAGGATGAAATTAGATCGTTAGCCACCTCCTCCAAGGAAGCTTTGTCAGAACAGACCAAAAATCAGCTAAGAGATGTTTTGCCAATGTTTAAGAAGAATATAGCCAACTTGATCCAAGACATTGAGTCAATTCATAGAGTCCTCTTGGCCATTAAGGGTAATCCATCCCCAACTCTCTCCAGAGTCTTGTCTCCTTTATCTATTTTTGAAGATTAGGTCCTGAAGGTGAAACAGGCTTAGAGGAATCTATCCGATCATGAAACTTTATTGGCCAAAGTGAACTCCAACAGGTAAGAGGCCAAAGAGCTGACATAGCTGATTGATCATTTGAAGAACTCCTCCCTCAGGATCGACCCAGAGTTGTCTCAACTAGAAGTCAAGCTGTGCAGAACTCGAGAGGGAGCTAGAAAACATGAAGGCTGCCATTGATCGTCATAAGTCCACCCTGGCTTAAATACCTGATGCCATTCAACAAAAGAAATAAGAACTATTGGCCAAAGTCAGAGAAGGCAGAGCCATCCGAAGGAGCCTCGAGAGCATTCCTAGATCAGCCAAAGAAGATAAGCAACAAATCGCAGAAGTTGATGCCATCCGGCTAGAGGTGTTGAAAGCAATCTAGGATGTTCTAGACTTGTAATTCGTGTATCATATATCTTGTGTAGAATCAATGGTAACCACGCTTTTTGTCACCTAATTGTATTTCTTGCTTTTGGCTAAAGAGCTAATTTGAAAATAGCTGACTCCAGACTTTCAACTTTAATCCAATTAAGTCTGAAAATACGGCCTTTATTATTAAGAGAACCCCTTGATCTTCTGTCCTTAGTCACTCGGTGTCGTATTCCCTTCGGTATTAGTGAGGTGATGCTTCACCTTGTATTAATTGTTGTTGCCTTTTGCATGTCCCAAGGCGTCCACCTCCTCGCTCTATGCCTTCAAATACCAGTCAAGGGCTCCGACCTTGAACACATCTACACTTGTAACCATTCCTGTTCCTTTACACCTCTTCGCCCTTGCAGACTCTGTAGCGGTTTTCTCCCCACTTCTCATAGACCCAAACAAACCCTATGGCCAGCGAGGACAACCACGACAAACGTATGATGGAGGAGATTCCGGAGGAAGCCATACCGATGAACCAGCGCCTGTGACGCATGAGGTGAGATTGATATATTCTATTGGTGACGATGAACTATTCTGATTTGTTTATAGATTCATTTTGAATGACAGTCTTCGTCCTCTTCCTAGGGTCGGCGAGCCCTCTGATGCTGCATCTTCTACATTGGCCTCATCATCGGATTCTTCTAACTCCTACAACAGCGATGATGGCCGGTGTTTTCTCCGAGAGTGGAGGGCGGCTCAGAACTGTTATTCTGAGGTGACTCGAGAAAATGGCCAGCTCGAGATCCGCCTCGGGGTCTCTTAGGCTACCCTTCATGCGGCCGAGGAGGAGGCCAGTGTCGTTCGAGCGTGGCTGGCCAAGTCTGATGCCGTGGTGGCGGGTAAGACGAACTTCAGGAACGCCTCTATTCTGATTTTCACTATCTTTATCTTGATAGTTCTTCTATTTTCTATGATCATCAACCCTGACAGTGCAGTTGGAGTCCCTCCAACTAGCGGCGAACATGACCATGGATGCTGTTAACGCTAGGGGCCCCCTCATCAACGCTCGCCTCCATGACATTCCGGCCCGTGTTTAGGAGATCGCCCTCCATGGTGTTCGTCATGGCGCATCGGTGGCGCTGACTGCGGCACAAGTCCAGACCGAGTATAAGCTCCACGCCATAGAGACTGGTTTCCCGATGGGCGACGGACCCGAGAAGCATGAGTATCTGCTCAAAGAGTTTGTTATCGCGGCTGAGGCCATTGTGGACATCACATCTGCTCAGGATATGGTGAACAAGGTCTTTGATTAGTTTGTACTTAGGGTGAATTAATGAACAAAGTCTCTTGCTCTTCCATGAACGTGTCTTAGTGCAATGCCCTCATATATGTCTTGACTATCTTTGTTTTTGTTTTGGCTCTATAGGCAATACATATCGTATCAGTTTTCACATCTTCAGGCTTATTTTTTGAACTAGAGGCGATACCCTTTTGGTACCAGCTATTAGAGCCGATGACTAAATGAATTGGCTGCTAGGGTAATATCCCTTCAAATATTTTTCCATCAATCATTATTGATAGGTTGCACCAGAACCTTTCAGACCAAAGGTTGAACAATCGATCGATCTAGGCCAAGCATCTTATTAAGCAAAACAAAACTCCCTTTAATAGATCTATCAAATCTGACTTGCTCTCAGGATTTGACTTAGTACTCACATATGTCGGCCTAAGCCTATCTCTAGGACCAATGCTTACTTCCCTTAATCCAACGGTCGACACGAAGCTATGACTATCCACTAAAACAAACTCTCAGAGCCGATTGCTTGGATCAGCTGTTGGCCTTCATTACTGATCTTAATGAAGCCTCCTTCCCATAGTTTGCCAAAAAAACACTCGAAGTCTTCTAGCTCCTAATACATTGGATCGGCTGTTGTGATACTCATGGATTTATCAGCGTGAACCAACTCAACATCATCTCCATGCCATTGAATCAAACACTGATGCATGGTCGATGGCACACAACAGTTCGCATGAATCCAATCACGACCAAGGAGTAAACTATATGACCCTTTTCCATCGATGACAAAGAACATGGTGAGCAGAGTCTTACTTCCAATTTTGTTAGTTCAATGTTCATTGCCCCTCGGGTCTTAGACATATTACCCCAAAATCCTTAAGCATCATGTTGGTTTCAATCAAATCTCCTGGTCCCTTGCCAAGTTTACGAAAAATGGTGTAAGGCATGAGATTGACATAAGCACCTCCGTCCACCAACATCTTGTTCATCGGCTTCCCATCAACAAAACCTTTTACATATAAAGCCTTTAAGTGCCGATGCTTGACTGGTTTATCAAATATTGTCTGCTATATAACTATCAATTTGGCAACTATCTCCTCATACTCTGATTCAACAAAATCTGAGTAAACTTATTGATCTATTGGAGCTCTAAAATATGATGGCAACAGAAAAGTCATTTGGATATTAGCCGATGGTTGCCTTCTATCGGCTATTTGCTTAGCATGCCATACTTGAGGTTTACCGAATGCATGAGCCTGTTCCAACTCTCTATTCCTTAGGCATTGCACCCTTCTCTTTTGGCTTCTTATCAAACCCCCTGAACACCATTGGCCTTCCTGCCAAACACATCCTTCTTCATTACTTTCCTAATCAGCCCAGTTTTGATCAACAACTCGTTTTCCAAGCCGATCATGAACACTTCCATTTTTTAAGCACCGATCCATGTTATTATGATGATACGCATCTTGAGCATGGATAGATCAGCGGTTGGCTTGAGATTGCCTAAACTCCCAATATTGTTTGCTGCACTCTGGACAGTTATTTCTGGTAGGCAATTTCAGACCTTCATTCAAGCAATATTAGAAGAAAGGATAATTCCAATGTGATTTAGCTTGCTTTCTTTCATACCTCTTATTTTCCTGTTGACACTGGTATTCTTGCTCTCCTAACCAATGCTGGTAATCCTTTTCCTTCTGCCGCTGCCAATTATTCAACAAAATTCGAGATGTAACCCGCGGCTTTGTTGCCCTATCTTTTGATGTTTCTCCCGACTCATATCAGCTCTTTTGCTTGTCGCGACATCTTTTAATTTCTCTATATTCGTCAGCCGATATTTGCCTCTCGAGATCGACTATTCCAGTTTCTCTTGATTTGGTTGATGTCAGGACCTTAGTGTTTCCTTTGAGCAGTCAAGCATTGACCATGTTTTGATCTTCTAGGATAGGATTCTCATCAACTTTCATTTTTGAGGCATATTAAATTTGAGCCTCCCTTGCTAAGTAGCCCTCTGTTTATGCTGCCAAAAAACTCTACATTCATTAGTAGAATGAGATGTAGCGTTGTGAAACTTGTAGAACTTCTTATTTTTCAACTGAATCATGGGGCAACATAACATAATTATCAGGCAACTTGATATGTCCCTTCTCAAGTAAGAAATCGAAGAGCTTGTCTAATTTTAGTGACGTCAAAGTCATAGCTCTCCTCGACTCCTCTTCCCCAAGGATTTGACACCATTACTATCTTTTTTCCTCAATTCAATTCAGCCGCGGCAACCTCTTCTTCTTCATCGTCTTCATAGCTATCATCAACTGAATATGGATTATAAGCTTCAACCATTGTGGTACTTTTTTAGAATCAAGTATCTCTACGCATACTCTAGAATTGGCTATTGAGTGCTGCCACTCGTTGAGCCAATTGACCCAAGTTATCAAACTCTTGTTCCAAGTAGCTTTTCTTTCCATGTTGGTAGCATTCCTTGAACGGCCAAAGCAGCTAGCTGATCATCAGCCAAGTTTAATGAGAAGCACAAATTTCTAGTCTCTCAGAACCTCTAAAGAAACTCAGTGCCTGATTCATTAGTTTTATGTCTTATAGTTGTCAAATCGGTAATCTTCTTTTCTCCAGTCCTAGTATAAAAATATGTATGAAATTTCTACTCCAGGTTAGCCCAATTGGCAATGGAGTTGACTGGCAGTGATGAAAACAAAGTGAAGGCTGGCCCTGACAGGGACAAGGAGAAGAAACAAACTCGATGGGCCTCTTCAACAGATGCTTCGCCCAACTGTGTAAGATCCCAACTGATATGTTCTATTGTGCTTGTGCTGTCTTGGCCAGTGAACTTAGCAAACTCTAGGAGCCTTTAATTTATAGGAAGAGCGAACAAATCATATCATTCTGGATATAGGCGTTTGTACGAGAAGGTCAGCCCTTTTGGCTTCAGACCGAAATGATTCTTCATCATCTCGATCACTCTCAGCAATAACTCATTAGCATTAAAATTTGGATTTCTTTGCGCCTACTGACCCATTTGTGGATTAAAATTCTAGGTACCTTGGTACCCTAGGATTCAGAATCATGTGAAGGGTATTGTAATCTGTGTCATAATGATACCCTTGTGGAATCTCTATCTGCTGGGTCCTCTGTTGGTTCACTGCTTGAAGTCTCTGGTTATAGACATTAGGATCTATATCTCTATGGAACCTTTGAATTGATGGTGCTATTTTTTGAGCCGACGACAGTATGTGGCCTGATGTGCCAAAATTAATCATCTAGTTTTGACCTTGCCCCTGCCAGCTATTGCACATGCTGCACTGACGATCTAGGATTATACTATAACTGATTCATAGTAGCGCCTTAAGCTTGCTCAGATGAGCTCTGAACCACCTGGACATCATCATTACCAGCTGGTGCTGCTTCTTGATAGCTTGTACCGGCTTGATTGGTTCCCTGAGTCAACGGATGTGGAATGTTGTAATAAGCCGGCCCAACCTAATCAACTAGAAACCCATGAAACACCTCCTTCATGGTGTTGTGGAATGTGTTCAAGAAGATTTTGTTATGGTTTGATATGGCATCATGAACAGATTTGTTTACAGCTTCCGTGAAGAAACGCCTTCTTTAGTCTCATCTACATCTATCTGCCCATACAACAAAACTGTTGGTAGTGGATATTTCTGAACAATTATATTGTCACGTGTTTTGGTGTAGGACAATAAACACTTAGTTCTAAAATTCTTCTATAGCTTTGCTAATGACATCGTTATCTCCATCAGGTAGGTCTTCATAAGGTACTATAAGGAATGTCGTTGTTGTTGTAAGCCGCCATGACGATTGTGGGGTCCCACTGGACATTCCAGAACGTGTGTCGGCACTGAAAATTCATCTCGTGCCAAGGCGAAAGGGTCTGCTTGATGGAGCTGTAGATCCGCCTAGCTTTAACGCAGGGATGATCAATCCTGCGTACTCTTCCTGAGACATGCCACTCAATTTGACCCTGCAATTGACATGGAGAGAAAATTTATTAGTAATTTAAGGTGGAACATACCGGTCTGTGCCCAGACAGTTCCAAGTGTGTCGCTTCGAGAGCAGCCAAACACGAAAGGTGACTAAATAGCCGATCCGCACAGAAATCGGCTGTTACGGACTGTAAAGCTTATGAGTAGCGATTAATTTCATATTGACAGGTACAATACACGTATATGTAAATAAGATCATCAGCTAGACAGATATTGCTAGTGTAAACCATTAAGACGATGAATCTAATCAGAAAAAGATATAGAACACAAACAAATCGACTATCTGATACGAACAGATCTACAAATGCTCTGAATCTAATCTGTTACCACCAACAGTGAGGTTCAACCAGATCGATGGTAGCTATGATGATAGTAACAAACTAAAACCGAAAAATCCACAAACACATCCATACTTCGATAGGCTTTTCCGAAAGGCATGCTATACGTGAAGGCTCGGATGAATCGGCTAAAATAGCTGATTCAGGTGAAAAGGACTACAGAGTGTGAACAATCGACTATTTCGCATGAACAAACCCGTGGCCTCCTTAGACTCAACCCTCTATCCCTAACAATGGGGTTCAATCGGATCGATGCAGCTGTGAAAAAAGACGACGAATCAAGCCCTCAAAGCACACAGATCTATTCATGCTTAACAGAATTATGGATGCATAGCATAAGCGTTAACGCATAGGCGATCGGCTATTTAGTCGATGCAAGCAAAGCAAACAGCTAAGGGCATGCATAACCAGGAATAGATCTACTAACTAGCATCATCCAATCTACAGTGACATTAGTGGGGATCGACCAGATCGTTACAGCCATAATGGTGAACCATAAACCAGATTCAACTAGCCAGCAAACCTCTTCAAGAATATTCGTGCCTTAACCACGTACTATGCACGATCAAGATTGAAGTAAAAATAGCCGATGGAACATAATTCGTCGCTCAGAGTAAGAAACAACGTGTTGTAATAAAGCGAATGATGGACCGAAAAGATATAAGGCCGATCTAATTCGATCTCGATCGGGCGGATTGATATTGTTGTAAACTGATTACAATGAAAATACCAGCAAGATCGGTAACTTAATGAATCTACCCGAAGGACGCCACCCTTAGATAGAGCCGATAACTTGACCTTAATCTAGTTCGAGCAGTAGGAGGTCGATCGGATCGATGCAGCCGTACTTGAACAAGACTAGAGTCGATAACTAGCTTATACCAGAGTCGCAGTGGAGGTCGACCAGATCGATGCAGCCGTACGAACAGAAGTACAAGCCATGACGGTACTTACAGACAAGCTGGAGGTCAGCCGGACCGATGCAGCCCTGCTCTCTGAAGAACTCATCGGGATCTACTCTACTCCTACTCCTAAGGGGTGGCCGGAGCCAAAAAAATAAGTAACTTATATTTTGATTGATTGTGTGTCCTTTACAATAGCCGGGGTCCAATATTTATACCCGGAGCCTAAACATGAATCCTATTCGAGTACGACTCATTACAATCTTTGGTATAAAAGAGAACATTCCTAATCTTAAGATAACTTAGACCTCTAATCTTTTCCTTTTTATAGAGTCCGATATGCATCTCCCGACGCCAACCATAGCCCATTATCGTTACTTGCTGACGTCATTCAAAGAAAGTCGATTCCAGTGTCTCCTTTGAATCAGCTGATATCAATCTTCGTGCAATCGAGTCCTTGATCGACACAATTTTAGAAGCTTCGAGTTCCCGCGTTCTTCTCTCCAAATTTTGGTGTAAACAAAGGTATATCTTTAGCACCTATCCCTCGCTCTACCCAATTAAGGGCAGAGCTCACTCTTGGTTTGGTAAGGTTCTTCTTCTGTCTAGCTTCTGGTCTATGCCCCTGATCCCTATGCTACGAGCAGAGGATGAGATAATCCACTAGGCCCACCCTAGGCCTACTTTCTACCTCTTTCCAGCACCTTAGGGAGTACAGTAATGGAGAGTGTCATAGAAAATCAATATCTCCAGCGAACCAAGAACATTCACAATTTAATCCCATCTTTCTTCACTTGCTTCCTTCCAACCAATGCCTTAAGGCAATGTAGAATATCCTCCTAATGTGTTTGGCAGCAGGGAAAGAGAGTATAGACATCAACTCATCGATGAAGCAGTTTCTGTTACGAGAGTAGAGAATGATAAGATTCTCTCTGTCTATACCAGAGACGGGAACAAGCCTAAGGGCCTTTATTTCTTGAAAGCAGAAGGACAAAAAGAAAGAATCAGACGAAGCAATGGTTTATCCAAACTTTAACAAATAATGCAATATATTTCGCAATCTATTTGTGAGAAAGCGTGAAAAGAGCCAATGTGAATTTAGGTTCAAACTAATTGAGTAGCTTGGACATGTAATCTCTGAGCAAGGAGTAGCCAAATAAAATAGCTTTGATTAAGGCTGGACGAAAAACTCGAAGCTCGTTAGCTCGCTCGGCTCATGGCTAGACTCGGCTCGGTTCGGCTCGTTATGATAACGAGCCGAGCCAAGCCAAGATTTTAGCTCGTTAGCTATAACGAGCCAACTCGAGCCAACTCACGAGCCGCTCGCGAGCTAAACGAGCCAAGCTTCCAGGAAAAAAGTATCATTTAAGGTTGTTAGATGCATAATACTATAATATTTTATTATACTTGTATATATATTAGCACATATTAATTTTTTATTCGATTTAAGGTTGTTAGATGTCATTTCTTTTATATTATTATTATTCTCAAACTTTAGATAAATACAAATATTATATTTTGTGTATTTTTTTTATACCTGGCTCGCGAGCTTAACTGAGCCAGCTCGACCTTTTAAGGAGCCGAGCCGAGCTGGCTTTCTGGCTCGTTAGGATAACGAGCCGAGCCGAGCTAGCTCATTATCTTAACGAGCCAGAACGAGCCGAGCCGGCTCGTTATCCAGCCTTAGCTTTGATGAAGAACTGGAAGACACCTAGAACAATCAGTGAGCTAAGGTGTTTCCTAGGTTTGACAAGGTATTACAGAAAATTAATCAGTAAAATTATGGGTTTATAGGCAAGCCTCTAACTTCACTACTTAAAATGGGTTTAAGGGAAGCTGATAAAGCTTTTGTAACTTTCAAAAACAGCAATGTGTAATGCTCCTCTACTGGCAATGACTTATTTATCTAAACCCTTCTAGAAACTGATGCCTGTGAGGTTGGAATGGGTGCTGTACTTATGTACTTATGCAAGGAAGGAGACCCATAGCCTTCATATTTAATACTAAGAATAAGTACCTCTCCTCTCTACTTATGAAAAGTAATTTATAGCCTTGTTGACAGCAGTACAGAAGTGGATACTTTATTTGGTAGGGATGCCTTTTGTAATTAAAACAGACCCTGCCTCTCAAATACTTACTTGTACAAAGACTCCACCATTTACTGATATGTTAAAAAGCTTAAATAAACTCTCCTTTTGATCTACCTTACTTACGGTTGATCTTATTGGGGCTTTAACCATGCCATCTGATAGTCCTTGGGTATTGAGTCGGATGGTTGGGAAAGAGTGAAGGCTTGAAATGTGGGAGCAAGATTGAGAAGTTTCAAAACAAAAAAGGGATGTGAGGTGGAAGCACTTTCACCCGTCCTAAGGGCAATTGGGAGGTAAAGATCTGAAGGTTGAAGCTGATTGGTTCCTTGATACTGGGGCTTCTACTCACATTGTGGCAGATGTTAATAACCTCTCTGAAAATGTTCCTTATACAGGGACGGATCTTTTCAAGGTTGGGAATGGTGCTCAGTTAGTTATTACGCACATTGGTAAATCTATTCTTACCACCACAGCCATGCCTCTTACTCTCTCTAATGTCCTATGTGTACCATAAATTACCAAAAATTTACTATCTTTCTCTATCCTCTCTGAATTCCTATCATTCACTTCAAGAAGCAGATCTTCTATTAAATTAAATTAAATCAAGTAAATAAGGAAATCCCCTTTCGAAAATGAGGCAGCTGTTTCATTCGCACATCCAAACTTACCATCTCCACTACAACATCGCTATCAGTGGGTGCTTTAGAAAACATGATCGAGGAAAGAAAAGCGAAGTGCTGGCTGATCTATACTCTTCAAAGGGATTCTTTGCTATCAAGCTAGAAAAGAGGAGTCAACATTCATAACACTCCTTCGATCTCTAAGGTGAGTAGTAAGATTTGAATATATAGCTAACACATGCTTTTTTCCGATCATTCGGAAAGGTAATTGGAGCTTTTTGATTGACGATGGGAACCTTCTAAATAACATGCGCCATGTTAAACTGAGAACATGTCAAAGATTGTGCTTTTAAGCAATGTCTCTCACCTTGATAACATCCACTATAACTGTAACTATAGTAATAGTAAAATTAAAGTAAGTAATAGTAAAAGTAAAGTAAGGCGCACTGCTAAAGATAAGTCTAAAGGAAATGGAACAGGAAAAGAAAAAAGATTAAGAACGTCACCGACTCGTACCTAGGGAATATCATAGGCAATGAAAGCAACCATTCAAGGCGGCTTCTTTGCTCTGAGGTCGAAAGCAAATAAGAAGGCAGTTTTTACTCTCTTGTTTACCAACATTCTCATATGAAACTGAAAGAAAAATGGGTTCTTTGTGCTAGGTCTCCAATTCTTACTGTCACTGTGGAACTCAAATCCCTGTTCCTGGATTGTGCTCTAAATAAAGAAAATAAAGAAGAGATAGATTTTCTGTACTGCTTGTGTCACTACCGATTAAGGCTAAGGACGCTCGATACTGATACGAGACCCGTAGCTCCAAAAGGAGGTGTTCTTCATATGTATCACTGATCTGTTTTTTCAGCTCGTTTTTTTTAACATATTTTATTTCTCAATGAACCATAACAGTATTCGAAACGGAACCATTAAATATAGACGACACCTTTAAAAAAGTTTTCCCCCGAACCAAAAAAAAAAAAAAGTACTCGTGCATAAAACGACAGCCTCAAAGGGGAGGTTGCAGGGGCCCAAGGCACCGACCCTGGTTCTTCCTTGTCTCGTATCTGACTAGATCAGATAGGCTAGACCACCTATGGTTATGCCGGGTAGAGACCCTAGACTTTCTAGTGATTTACTTTTATTTGAAGTTGCTAGAAAAGATAGGAAAATCCAAAGGAAGAATGAAAAACTCCCACATACCGTGATCAGAAAATCACAACACACTCACACCAAATTCAGCCACAAATCAATTACAACTTCCAGATTATTAGGTATATAACAGATTAGATATAGATATATTTGCTGTTTCTTCCACAGACGAAACATAGCAATAACCTCATCTGGCCACCAATCCCCAATCCGAAATCAACTAGATTTCCTCCTGTCCCCAAATCTATACCGAGGATTTTCCAAGGTGCAAGGGACCAAACCGTGATTGAATCAAAACCATCACATCCATCCAATCCAAACCCAAATCAGACCAACTCTGGAAAGACAACAACTTATAAAACCAAATCAATATATATGCTGTTTCTTCCGCCGACGTCCATAGCAATAACCAAAAAATCGATTCCTTCACCATCCATACCCGACGTCCACAGCAATAACCAAAAATCAAAAAAAAAAAAAAAAGATTCTTTCACCATCCATACACGAATCGGTCGAAGAGAAAATCAGGGAAAGATTCGAATCCAGAAAATCAGAGAGAATCGAGGACGACATCAGATGCGGTTGCGCCTCCAGGCCGCCCGCGCCGCCGCCTCTGCGCTCGCCGTCTCCAGGTTGCCGGCGGGGAGCCGCTCGACGGCGCCGCGTGCAGCCTCGGCCGCGCGCGCGCTCTGGCGAGCGGGCCCACGCCGGCGCCACCTTCTCCTCCCGTAGCCAAGCAACGGCCAGAGCGCCGCCGTCAGCTCCTAGCAGCTGCTCGTGAGAATGAGCTAGGGTTTGGATTCGGCCGGCTGCGGCTATCTTGTTCCTGCCTTGACGAATCTGAAACGTCCGCTATGATCCAACGGACGAGACCACTCGCGGAGTAAGATGGGCCTGCGGGATAAAGAGGCCCATGCGAAATCAACGAGGCTTCTACTCTGGCGAGTAGCCCACAGCTGACGTGCTCCCTGCCGGCCAGCCAATTCCCGAGCTGCTAGCACCGGAGCGGCGGCGCAGACCTTGTGGACATCAGAGAAGCACCGGCCACCAGACGAAGGCGGCGTGTCACACGGCCGGGCCGGCCAGCTGCATCCCCAGTTCACCAGTACGGCTTAAAGGTCATTCTCTTGTGTTTAGCTACTTTTTTATTAACATTTTAATTCTTCCGTATAAACCCACAGCCTTATTTGATGGAATGATGGTGTAGATTTAAGGATGTTGGTTATTATACATGCTTGCAGTTTGATCTTAAAATAAATGCTATCGAGTTCATCTGTTCTGTGAAATTAGTGATTGGATGCTTAAGGATTTTGACTAAACTATTGATATCAGTCTGATCTTAAAATAAATGCTATCGATTTCATCTTTTATGTGAAATTAGTGATTGGATGGTTAAGGATTTTGACTAAACTATCGATATATTCAATTGGGGATTTCGGATGAGCTCTACGGCACCCACGGCATTGGGCAGACAAATGACAAAGATCACTCTGGGTCGGTGACTTGAAGCTGTTCGTGCTGCACCTCAGGTTTGGATATTGTTATCTTAGTCTATACATGTAATATGTTCATACCTGATAGTGTTTCCATGCAATTTTTTATCATGCGAAATTTAGTCCATGTTAGCTTGGAGTCACATAAATTTCCAATTGAGATTTGTCGTATGTGATGAACTCAAATTTTTAAAAATAAAAAATAAAATTCTCCCCTCAAATCGTTGTATGTTTTCATATAACACCACTTTAAATTACTATACATTAATCTTGTATGGGATATAATAAACTTGTTATATCGATCTAGGTGTTTTGTGCTCTTTCTTCAGTCCCTCCTAGGATCCACCGCTGCGGCGAACGAGAGAGCAGGCATCCATGCAGATGGAGCCTCCGGTTCACTCGCTGTGACAGTGGCTGGGCTTCGACGGAGATGGAACAGCTGGGGATTGAGAGCTGCAAACCAACCCAGAGGTCAAAGGTGTTGCCTCACCGTTTTGAGCCCAACTGATCATTCTTGTCATGTCTCAAAAAAGAACATTATGTGCCTGCAGTTCTTGGCTAAGCATTGTTTTTAAATTGTATTTAATTTTCATTTTCTTTTGATGAAGATTCTATTTATTACTGCTATTGGAGTTACTGCAATTTGCAACAAACAACATATTTTTATGTATAAATATTCATAATTTGTAAGTTGCACAAACATCTCTTACGCCTAATTATTTATTAATTCACATGCACTTATATTCTATTTTATTGTAATTTTTCATATATATATATATACACACGCGCGCGCGAGGTAGGAGGTAGAGTGGGGAATTCTATGACATATCTTTATCTCTATGTTTTTTTTTTCAAAGAGAGGGCCACGTTGAAAATTGAAATAGGTAGCATTGGATTTATCAAGGATTGATGATTAAAACACTATCTAATAATCTCTCCATTGAAAATTATGTCATTCCGTCGTTCTTGGGTAAGAGATTAAAATTCTAATTACTTAATTGTCTCGAACTCATGAGTCGTACTCATATGAGTTAGACATATGTCCAACCAACCCACGGAGTCTGATTCTAAAGTGTATTAGAACAAATGATACAAGATATAAATCCTGTTGCAACGCATAGACATATTTGCTAGTATAGAAAAAAAAAGAAATAATCACATGAGGCATGTTTGTTTCCCTAGACCTGCCTAACCTGGACGGCCCAGCAGGGCCAGGGCACTAGAGGGCAGGCCCATCAGCTGGAGCACCCCCTTGTTGGGTGCATTTCCCATTAGAACCTGGTTGGGCTGAGTTTTTGTTCGTTTCCTGGACAACTGAGTTGGCAGCCCAACTAACTGTCGGCATTTCTTAGCGCAATCACCAAGTATGGAGATGGAATCTATCCCTAGCAACGGCGCCAGAAATGTCTGTTGGTATTTCTTAGAACCATCACTAAGATTTGGATAAATCTTAGCAACGCCGCCAAAAGGAACACTAATATGATAGTTCTTAACGATTACATAAACAATATCCGAAACCGCACTGATCTATCGTTGTAGCATTTCACCCGAAAGTATTTAGGGTATCGTTATTTATATTTTCCCAAAGGACGGCATGCCATAAAGAGTCTAACATGGATATGAACAAGATTACATGCTTGCATAGTGAACCAAAGTTTATGATACGGGTAAACATGGTATTTTGAGAATAGTGGACACACACTTGGGCCAACCTCAAGGATAAAAGATAAACAAAGAATACAAGAATATTCCTAAGTGGAGCAGGCTTGTTCTAATATAGTCGTGCAAAGAACAGTTGATGATCATACAAATTATTTGGTTAGAGCTAGACCTAAGTGTAAGATAGATGGGGAGATCTCCGGGCACTGGTCTGCCAGCAAGCCAGGGAGACTTCACGAACTCCTACATGAATACCCGAACGTGGGGGATTACAAGGGACGGACATGGCTGTCACCATCTACCGCCTACCCCTCAACCGTGGAGCACCATCATATCCGAAGGTTCCTGTGCACCCAGGCACCATGCCCGTGTACAAAGAAACTACCCATATCCCCCGGGACTCTGACCCTACGGATCGACAAGCATAGGACATGGGCAAATTTGAAGGAACGACGAACTACCACCCCAACTTAGTTCTAATTCTAATCATATAAGTTATATGAATGATTAAGCATAACGTTTTATATGTTAAGCTCATAACATAGAAACTATATGCTAGTTCATATGTCAAGATTATAACAAAAAAACTATACTATAGTTCAATAGCACAACTATTTTGATAAAATGAGAGCAAGACTTTAGAAGAATATTTCATATTATTCATACCAAGATTTATTTCTTCTTCTTCCAAGGAGCCAAGCTCTCCTTGATAGCCTTGCTAGCTCACAAAAGAGTACTAAAAAGTAAAAAGTACAAGAGGTGGTAGTGAGGTGTGTAGACTTGTAACGTCCAGTCCCGACATACATGGCCCAGGCCCACTCTTCCTAGGAGTGGTCCCACCCGCGTAGCAACCCGCTTGAACTTTCGTCCTCGCTTCGTTCAAAACGGTTAACCAAAGGTTACTACGCGTCCCTGGCCCTGGTATTTAAATCGATCCGACGAATTCAGAGTTTCCAGTATGGTACTAAACTTGGTTTGCGCAGTGTTTTCGCGGTGCTACAGTAACCCGTGAACAGTACAATCGAATTCGGACGGCCCATTTTTATGAACAGTGCTCAGCGGACAATACCCCGAAGTTTGGATGCTACAGTAACCGGTCCATGTTCTGCTACAGTGCCTCCGTCCCATGACTGGATTAAATTGGGCCCACTTTGGCCCATTAGGATGTTACAATCATCCCCCCTAAAGATTCGACGTCCCCGTCGAATGCCAGATCATCTTACCCTTTCGGGACATTTAATCCAGGATCCTCCTCTCTTCAACACGTTTGTGTGGCCCCGTGCCGTGCATGTGTATGCCATGCCGTGTCCACGACGGGCCCACGCACACACACACAACATGCCCGCGCAGTCGTCCCCACGTGCCCGTGAAACCTCGAGAGTCGGCTCTGATACCAAATGTAACGTCCAGTCCCGACATACATGGCCCAGGCCCACTCTTCCTAGGAGTGGTCCCACATGTCATCTTCAACCTCCGACGTTGACCACAGCAGCGACGGCTCTGACCGGAAATAACTCGCCGACGGTGAGTCCAATAGCGATGGCCAAGGTACCAAAACGTTCACCAAGACTAGGCGCATCTATTGACGTCCCTACTTGACCCGATAACGGTCCTATGCTAGCTCAACGTCGGCCATGGCGGATGCGGTGGCACGACAGTGCTACGCCGGCGAAACAAAGCCGAAAACGGGGAAACAGAGAGCATGGGAAGGTCCAGTAGCTCACCACGAACACATTCAAGCAAGAATTAAGGCCGGAGAAGCAACGGTGAAGCGGGGCGGCGTTCACAGCGATCACGGCGGTGCGAGCAATGGCGACGGCGGTGTTCCAGTGGCTATGGTGGACAAAACGAGCAATCAACAAGATATTAAGCACCACGGCATCACGGAGAAGCTGAAACAATGCTTCCCGAGATCAGAAGCTCACCGTAGAGTACTGGCCACGACGGCGCTCGCTCGACGGGGACTCTGCCGGCCGCGAGGAAGAAGAGCATGGTCAGCGAGTTCCCGGTGAAGACAAGCCAAATTGGTGGGTCAGATGGACACGCAAGGTTCAGGCGGAGCTGGGACTAGCTTATCAGCGACAGTGGAGCACGACAACGACGGCACGGGCTCGCCGGAGATGGAGCAGCGGCGACGGGAAAAACAGAGAACGAAGAAAGAAGAACGGCGGCGGCTCCAGAGCTTTATAGGGCAGCCAAGGAAGCGCAAAGAAGCCACGACGAAGCCTTCAGCGCGCCAACGCAACGCCCAGACGGCCACGCGCGCGACTGGAAGCAAGCCGAAGCTCGCCGGCGGTGTAGCGCAAGCGGTGAACACTGTTCATCGAAATTACAAGTTTGCCATTCGCCAAAATTCACAAATTACTCCCAAATTTTCATAACAACTCAAAAATCTCCAAAAATAAAAGTTGTTCAAAATCAAAAGTTCTACAACTTTGCTTTTATAACCATCTCCTAATTCGGTCTAGATTTTGAAATGAACTTTTGAATTTGAATAGGGAAATTTACCGAATTACGCCTTTTTGATTTACTCAAAAATTTTCTAAACAACTTGAAAAACTCCAAAGATAAACTTTGTATAACTTATTAAGCTCTACACTTTTGCTTTTGGGCCCAACCCCAAAATATGCTTAGATTTTGAAATGGATTTTTAGGGTAGGATTTAACTGTTGAAAAGCGGGGTTTTCTCGAAAAATTCAAAATCCAAACAAACATTGAACTTGAGTCAAATAATACATTGCAACACATACCACATAAATATAAACTTGTATTAGTGTATGCATCTCAAAGTTTCACCAAATGCCAAATGCTTTGCAATGCATATGATGACATGTCAGATTTTAATATTTAAACACCCAAGGTGTTACAAGACTCCAAATGGTGTGTATCTTGACAATGAACTCCACCCCTTTTCTTATACTGGATAGAGGTCGGTTTGGCGGGAGATAAATTAGGAAACCACCCCAAACCGACCCTAGGTGCTTTGATGGAACCGCCAGAGCGAGGTGGGCCGAGCGGGCTTGGGGGCGGTATGCTCGCACCTTGGGCCGTTCGCCACCGCCTTCACGTGGTCGGTTCCTGAGTGGGCCTAGGCCACTCGTGCATCGATGCTCGGCCCAGATTTAGTGGTTGAATGGGCCATCCTCTTATTCTTTGGCATAGGATCTACATTACGCTTTCTCTGATGGCACATTTCGACTATAATTCTATCATATTCTAGTGTAAGTCCTGCAAAATAGTAATCTTGCAATACAAGTGGAACTATGTCAATAGTAAAAGCATATGTGTCATAAGTTTGTTTATTTCTCCTATTTTGGAACTTATTTGGCAGTTGGATATGGTCGTTAAGGACTGCCAACACTAACTCCCAACTACTAGTTAGGGACAATGTTTGTTTGCCTAGACAACATTTCATGCACTATTGCTGACTGGGAAGCATTCCAAGTAAGAAATGGACAAAACAGAGAACTGGTAGCATAGTTTTAGCATTAAGCAACACATTACATTATCATAGATGACACATAGGCTTACTAAATATGTTCAGTCACCCCATAAGTATGAATATAACATGAGTTATAAGAGTTCAACTTGAACCACAATACAGAAACCATTAGGAAGACGAACAGAATGGCCACATTTTTTAAAGGAAAACAAGACAGTGCCGTCCATTTGCTTTGAAGCAAAGGTTGCACAAGTGTCTGAAATAGGCTTTGAGTTGGTAGCTGAGTTGAAATCATGAAGAGCATGTTCATAGGAGCTGTACTTGCGATGCACAGCTCCTTTGTAACCAAGAACCTATTCACTATAATCATACCAAGTGCTGTAAATACCAGGCGTATTTCCCTTGAAAACAACATACCAAGCCATAACTTTGAAGTGAAGAAAGAAAGGAAGCCTCAGATATAAGTTACATCATAGGCTACTAAAATTTAGGTGAAAAAGGAAATAGAAATGCCTTAGTTGTTATGTATACAAGCTGCACTGCATGAGGTTGCTTCTTAGGTCATCTATGTCATTAGCATGAGATTGAAGACCTGAAAAAGCAAACTGATACATTACAACTAGATTATGCCTCAGCTCTTAATAGGCTACAAGTTACATCAGAGGCTAGAGAGTGTAAGTGGATGAACATTGCCTCAGTCATTAGTAAAATATGCAGTCCATGAGTTTGCTGATTAGGCCATCAATTAAAGGTACTGCCAAATTGAGGACCTCAAAAAGCAAGCTGATGAAGAGCACAACAAATCAGTCACTATTTGGATAACATCATAGGTAAAGAAGAAGTGTGGCCTCAGAATTTATTAATTTTCATCATTTATCACTTTTCCATAGCACAATCTAAGATGGCACTAGAGTTGGAAGAACAAACAGCATAGAGCAACTGATGGAAGTGTCTGCTAACAGTCTTTATGGACCTCCTAAAGCTCTAATGTACTGCCCTAAACCTTTGATTATGCCCAACTACATGGAGGAACATGGACACGTGTTCCTCCACAGATGAGTTTAAAGTATCCTGAAGTAGCCTTGCCTAAATAGTTTGCATAGTTCATAAAAAGGAGCTCTAGTCATCCTAAGCATTGCCAGGCACTCAGAGTCTGAGTTATATATAAGCTGCATGTTCTTTTGTCTATGTTTATCTGCCTCTAGTCTAGGACCATACACTATTGGTTCCTCCTTGAAAGGATTAAGATGCCCAAGAGGGGGGGGGTGAATTGGGTTAATTCTAAATTCTTTGTAATAATTAAACCCTACACTTAGCCCATTTCACCCCTTATGCCTAGAATGTGTTTCTATTGACCTTACGCACAAAAGTTTTGCATCCTAGGTTCCAATCCTACTCTAGCATGGTAATTCTAGGAATGTAAAGACATAAAATAAATTGCTCAAATGTAAATGCTCAAAGTAAAGAGAGGGAAAGGAATGCGGCGATGTTTTCCTGAGGTATCAGAGAGTCACCACTCCCCACTAGTCCTCGTTAGAGTACCCGCGCAAGGGTGTAGCTCCCCCTTGATCCGCGCAAGGATCAAGTGCTCTTTATGGGCTGATTCTTCGACACTCCGTCACGGTGAATCACCCACGACCGCTCACAACTTGAGTTGGGTCATCCACAGGCTCCGCTGGATGATCACCAAACTCCCAATCAACACCAAGCCGTCTAGGTGATGGCGATTACCAAGAGTAACAATCATAAACTCTCACTTGACTACGACAAGCCTAATGAGAAGGGTGGATGCACACTTGCTACTCTCCTTGCACTAATGAGGACCTTAATCTTGGATTCTTAAATCTTAATCACCTCACTAGGCTCTTGCTCTCCCTTGCACTCTCAAGGTGTTTCTCAGCTGAACAAATGGGTAAGAGACCTCCCTTGGATGAGTGGAGTAAGTATTTATACCCCCTCATTCAAAACATAATGTTTAGAGGCTGAGTCAGCATTCTATGGGGTGACCGGACGCTCCGGTCAGTTATACCCGCAAAGAGTTGTTATGCTCTGATCGGACTCTAACCAGCGTCCGGTCAAGAAAAATGCTCTCTAGAACCTTACTGATATTGACCGGACACTGGAACCTAGAGTCCGATCACTTTGCTGTTCAGCATTCGGTCAGTTACCAGATCCTGACCAGCGTCCGGTTAGCACCATCCGGACGTGTCCAATCAAGAAAATCCCTCTCTGGAACCTCTCTAGAGTTGACCGGATGTAGGCACCCAACGTCCGGTCACTTTTCACTCAGCAGTCTGGTCAGTACCAGACAACTGCAGTTGATCAAATGAACTGACTGAACTCACCTTCCAACAGTTCGATCGCAACCATACCAGCATCCGATCAGTCTTTTGACCCTCCATTCACTTCCAACTCGAAATCCTATGTGAATGAAGTTTGCTCCAATTGATCTTAGGGCTACTCCTGAGCTACCTAGTGCTAGGTTTGACAAGTGTGCACCATACCTAACCCACTAGACTCACCTAGATCAAGCTACTAGTCCATACCCCCCTTAATAGTATGGCCAAAGGAAAAATAAAGTCCTAAACTACTCTAAGTATCTCTTCAACACTAAATGACACTTAGAACTAGTTCATCCTTAACCTTGTCATCCATCCTTTGAAAATCGAAATGATTTCCATTGATGGGGGCATGACAACAATGATTGTCCAATCAATTGTCATTACCATGACCTAACTCAAATTAACTCTGCAAAACACACGTTAGTCATAGTAATCTAGTGTCATCATTAATCACCGAAACTCAACTAGGGGCCTAGATGCTTTCAATCTCCCCCTTTTGGTGATTGATGACAACACAACCTCGAGTATGTAGAAGAGATAAGTGAGGTTTTCAACTTGCTTGGTTCATATAAGCTTTTGACATTAAGAGCAAAGGGGTTAGACATGCTTATATGACCC
This sequence comes from Miscanthus floridulus, assembly GCF_019320115.1. NCBI lineage: Eukaryota > Viridiplantae > Streptophyta > Magnoliopsida > Poales > Poaceae > Miscanthus > Miscanthus floridulus. The sequence goes on along the minus strand of NC_089590.1, from coordinate 5,159,141 downwards.
AAGCCAACATGGTGTACTCAACAGATATGAATTAAGCATGAGTACATGAAATAAAGCTTATTTGAATCGGAGTAAAAATGTGGAAGCAAAGCAAATGAGCATAACCAAGTGACATGACATATATATAAATCAATGTAGAGAGCACACATGTCACATAAGTCTCACCATCACAAGTATGTAATGCAATGCATGAAGGTAAACGTGAATGCATAAAGTATCACACACAAAGACCAAAAGTAACGAATCACATGCTCCCCTAGATGTAATGCTCCCCCTAGATCTAACATACTCGCTCCATCTCCCCCTTTGGCATCAAGCACCAAAACCTAAGGGTCGGACGGTGGAATAGGAGCAGACAAGTCAGGCGTTGAGGTGTGGTGAGAAATCTGGAACTGAGCAGCATCATCCTCTGACCCTAAACTCTAAGCGGTCTGACCCTCTATCGCTGGAAGTGAAGGTGAAGCGGATTGGGTCTGCTCAGTGACTAGCGCAGCCTGTGACTCTGGAAGTATCACTGTAGGAAGTGGAGCCACATCTACCTCAGTCATTGTGACTGTCTGAGGTGGCTCGGATGATGCAACAAACGATGGAATCATCTCTGTAGTCCTAGTAACTGGAGCAACTGTGGCAGGGATAGGTGAAAGTGCATTTGCCCCCTATGTAGGTTTTGGTGTATTGATGACATCCAAATTAGGGACTAATGTGATCTTAATGAGATATGTCGCAGCTATTAGTCCCATGAAAGATTCAAAGAGTTGATAAACATGAAATGGTATCCCTCAATTCTTGAAGTTGAAAAGGCGGATGAACTCAAAACTGCTCTCCAAAGGTTTTAATTTTGTTTTTGAGTTTAGGATCCACCACACTATAAAGAGGGATGCAAATTTAGATGGTCTGAGGAAGATAGAGTACTCAAGCATTAATATAAAATCAAAAGAGAGACACTCTAGCACTCCATGAGCACGTAGATTATTTTTTTGACATTGACTTGCACGCGCGGACTTCTGACCCTTTATGAACAGTGTTTTCTATTAACGTCGGAAGTCTCAAGATCTGCGTCGGAACTTCCAACGTAGATCTGAACGGTCAGATTTTCACTTGGAGTATAAATACCCCTCTATTCACTTCTAACCATGACAAAGTCATTCACAACTGACCCACTTCATGCTCAATAGCTCCCAAGCAACTAAAGCACCCATCTCCTTCCCCCTTTGCTCTAATCTTTGATTCCCTTAGAGTTTTGAGTGAAAGGAGAGTGGATCAAGTGAGAGCATCACTTTGGCAAGCTTGAACACTTGATTTCTTCATCCAGTCGGTTGATTTTGTGTCTATTACTCTTGGGGCTTTGCCCCTAGCCGGCTAGGCATTGCCCAAGAGCTTCCATCTTATGGAAGAGCCTTGGAAAGTTTGTATTACCCTTTGATTTCTTAGTGGAAAGCTCAAGTGATCTTTATGGTCGCTTTGAGAGAGGCAATGAGGTGGAAAAGACTCCGACCTTGTGAAAGCTCTAGTTTGGTTTTGGTTAATTGATGAAACGCTAAGTGCTAACCTAGTTTATCAAAGTGGTTATGAGATAGGTAGCACTACTCCAAGTGATGAAGCAATGGCGAAGATCATGACGATGGTGATGGCATGGTGATGATCAAATGCTTGAACTTGGAAAAGAAGAAAGAGAAAAACAAAAGGCTCAAGGCAAAGGTATAAATAGTAGGAGCCATTTTGTTTTGGTGATCAAGACACTTAGCGAGTGTGATCACATTTAGGTTAGATAGCCATACTATTAAGAGGGGTGAAACTCGTATTGAAATGTGGTTATCAAAGTGCCACTAGATGCTCTAACTCATTGCATATGCATTTAGGATCTAGTGGAGTACTAACACCCTTGAAAATGTTTGTGAAAATATGCTAACATATGTGCACAAGGTGATACACTTGGTGGTTGGCACATTTGATCAAGGGTGGTGGAGTTTAGGTGCAAGGGTAAGAAACTCCACCGGTGAAGTGTCCACTCATAGAGTGCGGACAGTCCGACGGTGCCACCGGCACCCTAGATAGAAAAGACGGAGGTCACTGGGTGTGACCGGACGCTGGCCTTGGTTGGATCGGTGCCACCGGTCAGGTGTAACAGCGGAGACGCTGGCATCGGTCAATCGACCAGACGCTGGGCTGCTCTATGACCGGACGCTGGCAGGGTGTGTCTGGTCAGTGTTGACGTACACTGACGTGGGGCATACAAAAGAGACGTTGAGTGACCGGACGCTGGGTGAGTCCGGTCGGGCATGAAAATTTGCGTTTGGAACCTTACTGGAAACGACCGGACGCTGAGGTCCAGCGTACGGTCACTTTCTAACTGATGCGTTCAATCATCAATTGACCGTTGAAATCAGGTGAACGGCATTTGAAGCCGATGACACGTGGCACACATCGCACGACCGGACGCTGAGGTCCAGCGTCCGGTCAATCTGACTAGAGCGTCCGGTTGGCCTGTGTTCAGTGCAGTGATTAGCCCAACGGCTCTATTTCATGGGGGCTTCTATTTAAGCCCCATGGCCGGCTCAAGCTCACTCTCTTGCACATTTTCATTGACATAGCAACCTTGTGAGCTTAGCCAAAGCCCTCCCACTCATCTCCATTATTGATCCATCATCTTTGTGAGATTGGGAGAGAATCCAAGTGCATTGCTTGAGTGATTGCATCTAGAGGCACTTGGTATTCGTGTTTTGCTGTGGATTTCGCTTGTTGCTCTTGGTGGTTGCCACCACCTAGATGGCTTGGTGCAGCGGTGGAGGATCGGCATAAGTTGGTGATTGTTCATGGCCATCTCCGGTGATTGTGAGGGGAGTTGTACCTTCCCCGGCAGAGTGCCGAAAGGTAACTCTAGTAAATTGCTCGTGTCGTTGAGTTACCTCACTTGTGGGTAGGTTCTTGTAGTGTCCAATCGTGTGGACGAGGTTTGTGAAACACCTCTTAGCCACCGAACCACCAAGTGTTGGTCGACACAACGGGGACTAACGTGTTGGCAAGCACGTGAATCTCGGGAGAAAAATCGATTGTCTCTTGCCATTTGATATTCTCCCGGTGATTGGTTTCATATCCATCTTGTGATTGGTTCATCCCTCTACATGGCAGTATAACCACCCTACTCACTCTTTTATATTCTTGCAAACTAGTGGTGGCAAGCTCTTTAGTGTAATTAGAATTGAGAGCTTGTTTTGCTATTTAAGTTCATCTAGTGGAGCTCTTTAGTGTAGCAAGATTGAGAGCTCTTATTGAGTAGTATCATAGCAAATTGTGTGTCTAGCTTTCATTGCAACTAGAATTGTTGGATAGGTGGCTTGCAACCCTTGTAGAGGTAGAGCAAGTTTGCATTTTGCTATTTGTCATACTAATCAAATTGCTCTAGTTGATTTGTAGTTTTTTAAATAGGCTATTCACCCCCCTCTAGCCATATTAGGACCTTTCAAGTGGTATCGGAGCCATGGTCACCATTTGATGAAAGGCTTAACAACCTCGATGTCAAATTATGGCTCAAGTTGTGTTCAACCATGTGGGGGGGCAAACCACCGTTCTTTGATGGCACATGCTATGATTATTGGAAGAGAAAGATGAGGATGTATCTTGGCTTCAATCAATGATCAAGTATGGGAAGTGACCGAGAATGACTATGCTATCATTGATCCCGATGATCCCACCAACCAAGATAAGATCAACAAGCAATGCAATACAATGGCTCTCAACACCATATACAATGCCATTGATTCCAAGGTGTTTGAGCAAATCAAGGATTGTGAAAGAGCAAATGAGGTGTGGAAGAGATTGGAGGAAACATATGAGGGCACACCAGCGGTGAAGAGTGCCAAGTTGTATATCCTCAAGGATAAATTGACAAGCTTCAAGATGAAGGAAGATGAGAGCCTTCGGAGATGTTCCATTGTTTGCAAGTGATTGTCAATGATTTGAAGGCATTAGGAGAGAAAATCAAGGATGATGATGTCTCTCATCGGTTCTTGATGTGCCTACCTCCAAGATTTGAGATGTTGAGATTGCTCATCATAAGAGGAGGATTGAAGGAGGTTACCCCCAACCAAGTACTAGGTGATGTCATGACCCAAGAGACATACCGTGTGGAAAGGGAGAGGGATGACAAGGATGACAAGAAGGAAGAAGAAGACAAGAAGAAGAGTATAGCATTCAAGGCTAGCTCATCATCATCCAAGAATAAGGGCAAGTCCAAGAAAGAATCAAGTGATGATGATGATCTTAGTGATATTGATGATGAAGCTATGGCCCTCTTTGTCCGCAAGATGGGAAAATTCATGAATAAGAAGGGCTATGGTGCAAGAAAGAGAAGAGATCACACCAAAAGCAAAGAATATGTGAGAAGATGGTACAATTGCAAGAGTCCCAATCATGTTGTAGCAAATTGTCCCTACAATAGTGATAATGATGAAGATGAGAAGAAGAAGCACAAGAAAGATAAGAATGAAAAGAAGGAGAAGAAGAAGAGAATGACCTTCCAAAAGAAGAAGAAGGGTGGAGTCTATGTAGTCACTTGGGATAGTGATGGTTCCTCAGATGGTGATAGCTCTAGTGATGATGACAAGAAATCTATCAAGAGAGCACTAGCAAGCATCGCCATCAACAAGAAGCTCTCCATCTTCAACACTCCATCGACATGTCTCATGGCAAAGCCTACCAAGGTAAAATATGATGAGAGTGATGATGATGAATGTGAAAGTGACTCTTGTAGGAATGATAATGATGATGAGGATGAGTATGAGGATGAGGAGTACACCAAGGAGGAGCTCTTGGACATGTGTGAGCAAGTGCACGCTTGCAATGAGATGAAGAGAAAGGAGTGCAAAGAATTGCGCAAGAAAGTAAAATTTCTTGAGTAATCCTTTGATGAGCTCAATGCTACTCATGAGAGGCTAATGGAAGCCCATGAGAAGCTTGGCAAAGCTCACTCTAAGCTTGAAAAGGCTCACTCATCTCTCATTGAGCAAGTCAAAGTGGAGGTAGCCAAGAAGGAGCAAGTGATCATATCATGTGATGTGGGACTAACATGTGATCTTATTGATGAATCTATTTTTGTTGCTCCCACTAACACTTCTTGTAGCACTACCACTTCCACTTCACCCTTGAGTGATGGTCTCACTTGTGAAAACTCACTAAAAGTGGAAAATGAGACCCTCAAGAAGGAGGTGAATGAGCTCACTCGTGCCTTAGGCAATGCCTATGGTGGAGATGCCCGCTTGCTAAAGTGCTTGGGTAGCCAAAGGTTTTCTCTCAACAAAGAGGGATTAGGCTATACCCCCAAGAAAGGCAAGGCGGCCTTTGTCACTCCCAAAGCTAGGTTTGTGAAGGGCAATGGTCGATTTTGCAATAGATGCAAGCAAGTTGGGCATATAGAGCAATATTGCAAGATTAACAAGAACAAGCTACCTAATGTATCAATTAAATTTGATTCTTGTTACATGCTTTTTAAGGGTGCTAATGGTGTGAAGGCTAAGTTCATTGGTACACCAATTGTGGGCCCAAAGAAGAAGGCCATTTGGGTACCAAAGACCTTGGTAACTAACCTACAAGGACCCAAGTAAGTTTGGGTACCTAAAAAGAATTGATCTTCTTTTGTAGGTCAATTATAAAGACGGAGGAAGGCATTGGGTGCTTGATAGTGGGTGCACACAACACATGACCGGTGATCCAAGAATGTTCAATTCAATCAATGAAAACAAGAGCAATGGGATTGATAGTATCACATTTGGTGGCAATGGCAAAGGCAAGGTCAAAGGGCTTGGTAAGATTGCAATATCCAATGACTTGAGCATTTCCAATGTGCTACTACTAGAGAGCTTGAACTTCAACTTATTGTCGGTAGCTCAATTATGTGATCTTGGTTTCAAGTGCATATTTGGTGTAGATGATGTAGAGATCATAAGTGTAGATGGCTCTAACTTGATATTCAAAGGATTTAGATATGAGAATCTATACTTAGTTGATTTCAATGCTAGAGAAGCTCAATTGACAACATGTTTGATCACTAAGTCTAGCATGGGTTGGTTATGGCATAGAAGGCTTGGTCATGTTGGAATGAAACAATTGAACAAGTTGATTAAGCATGACTTAGTTAGAGGCTTAAAAGATGTCACATTTGAGAAGGATAAGCTATGTAGTGCATGTCAAGCCAGAAAGCAAGTTGGTAACACACATCCTAAGAAGAGCATGATGAGCACATCTAATGCTTTTTAGTTAATGCACATGGACTTGTTTGGACCAACCACATACACTAGCATTGGAGGAAACAAATATGGATTTGTGATTGTGGATGATTTCACTAGATACACATGGGTATTCTTTCTTGTTGACAAGAGTGATGTGTTTGCAATATTCAAATCATTTGTCAAGGGCATTCACAATGAATTTGAAACAACCATAAAGAAAGTGAGAAGTGACAATGGAAGTGAATTCAAGAACACTAGAATTGATGAGTTGTGTGATGAATTTAGAATTAGACATCAATTCTCGGCCAAGTACACTCCTCAATCAAATGGCTTAGTTGAAAGGAAGAATAGAACTTTGATTGACATGGCAAGATCAATATTGAGTGAGTACAATGTGAGTCATTCATTTTAGGCCAAAGCAATCAACACGGCTTGCTATTATAGCAACCGACTCTATTGTCACCCCATGATGGAGAAGACACCTTATGAGCTATTGAATGGGAGAAAGCCCAACATAGCATACTTTCGGGTTTTTGGTTGTAAATGCTACATATTGAAGAAAGGCACTAGATTGAGCAAATTTGAAAAGAAATGTGATGAATGTTTCTTGCTTGGTTACTCCACTACTAGCAAGGCTTATAGAGTTTGGAATTTGGCTAGTGGTACTCTAGAGGAGGTTCATGATGTGGAATTTGATGAAACAAATGGTTCCCAAGAGGAAGATGAGAATCTAGATGATGTAAGAGGCACTCAATTGGTCAATGCAATGAAGAACATGGACATTGGTGATATAAGGCCTAGAGAGATGATTGATGTTGAAGATGATAAGAATCAAGTGCTCTCTAACTCAAATGTGCAAGCTAGTGGTTCTCATGATCAAGTTCAAGCAAGTACTAGTCATGACAAAGTGCAAGATCAACAACAAGTGGCTAGTTCATCATCTCAACCAAGTGATCAATCTAATGCAAGCAATCAAGTGCAAGTGCTCCAACCAACCAATGTTGCAAGAGATCATCCATTAGACACTATAATTGGTGATATTTCAAGAGGTGTGCAAACTAGATCAAGATTGACCTCATTTTGTGAGCATTTCTCTTTTGTGTCATCCATTGAACCAAAGAAGATAGATGAAGCTTTGAAGGATGTTGATTGGGTCAATGCTATGCATGAAGAGCTAAACAACTTCACAAGAAACCAAGTATGGGAGTTAGTTGAGAGGCCTAAGGATCATAATGTGATAGGAACCAAGTGGGTCTTTCAGAAATAAGCAAGATCAAGATGGGATAGTAATAAGGAACAAAGCAAGATTAATAGCTCAAGGTTACACTCAAGTTGAAGGTCTTGACTTTGGAGAAACATATGCCCCGGTTGCAAGATTGGAAGCAATTAGGATCTTGTTAGCCTATGCTTGTGCCCACAACATCAAGTTGTACCAAATGGATGTGAAGAGTGCATTTCTCAATGGGTACATCAATGAGCTTGTGTATGTTGAGCAACCTCTCAGTTTTGAAGATGAGAAGAAACCCAACCATGTTTACAAGTTGAGAAAGGCTTTGTATGGATTAAAACAAGCACCTAGAGCATGGTATGAGAGATTGAGGGATTTCCTACTCTCTAAGGGATTCGAGATGGGAAAGGTTGACACCACTCTCTTCACCAAGAAGCTTGGAAATGACTTGTTTGTAATGCAAATCTATGTTGATGATATCATTTTTGGGTCAACAAATCAAGATTTTTGTGAGGAGTTTGGCAAAATGATGGCTAGTGAGTTTGAAATGTCCATGATTGGAGAGCTTAGCTACTTCCTTAGTCTTCAAATCAAGCAAATGAAGAATAGCACATTTGTGAGTCAAGGCAAGTATATCAAGGACATGCTCAAGAAGTTTGGAATGGATGATAGTAAAGCTATTAGTACACCAATGGGGACAAGTGGAAGCTTGGATAGTGATGCTAGTGGCAACATGGTGGATCAAAAGATGTATCGGTCTATGATTGGAAGCCTACTCTATGTGACCACATCAAGGCCGGATGTGATGTTTAGTGTATGCATGTGTGCTAGATTTCAAGCCTCACCAAGAGAAAGTCATTTGAAGGCAACTAAGAGAATATTGAGTGTCAGGGTACCATAAAAAGGGGTCCCTTAAGCAAGAGCCAAAAAAATTGCTCAAACCTTGTAAATATCGAAGCCAAGAGACAACCACCGGCAAACCTCCACCTTATCCGAGGCCTAGCTGGATCGCCCGGACCACCTCAAACAAATACCTAGGCTCACCTAAGTGGGCTCAGCCCAGAGCTAAACCGTAAGGCCTCGGACGAGGTTCCGCTTCTCTGACTCGCCCTGAGGCTCCACGTCGCAAGGCCTCGGACGAGGTTCTGATTCTCCTGACTCGCCCTGAGGCCCCACACCGTAAGGCCTCGGGCGAGGTACTAATTCTCTGATTCGCCCTAAGGCCCCGCGCCATGAGGCCTTGGACAAGCACTCAGTTACCGACTCGCTCAAGGCCGGCTTGGCATCAACCCCATCACTGCCGCCTTGACCGATTTCCCTGAGAGGATGTCACATCCAACCAACGCGTCCAACCACTCCCGCAACATCAGCCACACGTTGGCACAGTACAGCGGAGTGGCTGATAGGACAGGAGTCACATCGACGCCATGCAGTCCGGGACAGGATGGGGCAGGGGTTACCGGCCACTGTGCTCAGCACTATGCCCATGGCTGACACCCGTACTGCACTGTGCTTCCTAACCTCTGCTCCAAAGACAGCGCGGCATGGAGAGTCAAGTCCGGGTCCCTGTAGCCTCGGAATCGATGTACAAAACCAACTGCTCTCCCCGAGCCTCGACTACCCTCCTCCTGGGCTCCTATAGCCTCGGGACTCGCTGCCCGCCGAGCCCCCCATGATGGTTCAGCCTCCGCACCAACTGGGCCTCGGCTCTCTACGTTGTCAGCACCCTAGGACCAGCACGTCGTCTGCAATACGCACCATACCCTATGCCAAGCTGCACCCATGTCACGCACTAGGGCCAAGCTCCTATATCCTTAGGAGTCAGCACACCCGTTCCATCGCATCAACCCGGCCTCGGCACTCCATGCTGGTCAAACATATAGCAACCAGCACGCCTCCAATAGGAGAAGGCGCGCCTGCCACCATAGGAGCTCCCACATCGTACAAGATCCGCGCGTGTTGCTCTAGTGCATGGAAGAAAAGGCCGCTCCACCGACTGCGCCGCCACAATGACAAGCTACAGGACTCGGACATGCCGCCTCCGCTCACAAAATGCCATGTAGCAAATGCATGTACCGCCCCTAAGCCTCCCTTCAACTATAAAAGGGAGTAACCAGGGCTGCTTCTAGGCAACGGAGACTCACACGAGCAAGTGATGCACAACACTCTATAACACACACGAGATCAACATCTCAAGCAATCCACGCCACTCCACGCAGAGACCTGGGACTAGCTCCCTCTCTCGCCCTGCTTGTAAACCCCTACTACAAGCACCTCAGGTGCAAGGAATACAAGATCGCTCTCTTCAGACTAGACGTAGGGCACCTATTGCCTAAACCAGTATAAACCTTATGTCTCTTTGCATCACCATCTGGGATTAGGGGCACAGCAGTACATTTTCACTAGTTGGTTGAGGGCATGCCTGGTCCAAAACACCAATAGTTGGCATGCCAGGTAGGGGGCATACTACGTGTTAGCTTAATCATCCCAACAAGTTCCGGAATGGAAGACCCCGTGCAACCACTGTGTCTCGGCACTGATGATCTGGTTCGGGAGCCTAGAGTTCATATCTCTAGGATGTGAGTACGATATGGTACTCCTCACACCCAGAGCCCCACCAACCGATGATGACATCACGCACCAGCAGCCCCGGCATAGGCGGCGCCTAGGCCACCGCTCTCGTCATGCTCGCTAGGCATGAAGTGGGCGGGACCACCCTGACACCCTATGAGCTCAGGGCGACACACCACGCTCCGCTAGTATCCCACACCCGGCTGTTGGTACAGAGTCCCTAGTTGGGGACCTGTCTAGCTTAAGCCTGGGCAAGGGAAAGACGCCGGTGGTGTGCGGCGATGCCCTGTCATCAAGCTCTACCCCGCCACCTACTGAGAAGGTGACGGCGGAGCAGAGCCCTGGCGATGGCACCATCCCCGTACCCCTTCGGGTTGAGCAATGCCGCCGCCTGCCTACGCTTCTGCTCACGCAGAACCCTCAGGATGCCACCAACGTTTCACCCTCGACCTTGTCACCGCAACCTCGACCCACACCCACGCTGACTCCTCAGAGGAGGACAAGGCGTGGGCCAGAGCAGACTTCTCCAAGCTTCGTGACCCTGAAGCCATGCGCCGCTTCATGGCCGCGAGCGACTACTGCTTCGGCTACTCTGACTCCGACAACGAAGGCACTTATGATCCCACTCGTGAGTGCTTCTACGTCGAGCTTGGGATGCCAAGAGCGGGCGATGAGGACGAAGGGGTAGGCAATCACTCCCCGCCCCACAAGGGGGTAGGCGACGCCACACCTCCGAGCGTTGAGCCCCCGGTAGCGTGGAACAAGAACCCCGCCCACGAGGAACTTCGACACCTTGACTTGGAGCAGCTCCGTGAGCTTCAAGCCAAGGTTGAATAGGACCAACTCCTTCTACAGCAGCTCCGAGACACTCTCGAATGAGAGCAGCAGAGTTGCGGTGATGGCGGAGCAGCCCGGCGGAGGGCTCACGACGTCAACCACCGCATCAACAATGACGAATGGGGCGAGCAACCCCCTATCTTCAATCGCGCCAGCTAGAACATTGCGGCAGCAGCGATGCTACTTCTGACAATGCCCGAGCCCTCTACCTCGGAGGGGCAACGGGTCCACGACTGAGCTCTGAGACCTCCTCGAGACTGTCTGTGGTATAGCAGGCCTGAAAGTTCCGCCTCTCAACAGCATGGGGTGCCTCGAAACTACCCATGGCATCGCCTCAGTAGGATAGAGAGGCCTCGGTTTGTCTCGAACTTGCTCAGGCACCGACAGCCAACAAGGCTCCCTTGGTGCACGATCGACTCGGCGACCACGCATAGGCACAAGGCGACCACGATGTGGTTAGCAGGCAACGGTGCCACGACAATGATGGGGATGCCCGAGGCTACCTCCCACACCGAGGTGGTCGCTACGACAGTGGGGAGGACTATAGTCCTTCTCCTTGGGCCACCTAGCCCTCGAGTCTTCAGCAAGGCCATCCGCGACACTCACTTCTCATGCCCAGTTTCGGCAACCGGTCAACCTCTCAAAGTACAGCGGCTGAGACCAACCCTGAGCTATGGCTAGCCGATTATAGCCTAGCTTGTCAGCTAGGTGGCACGGACGATGACCTACTCATCATCCGCAACCTCGCCTTGTTCCTGTCAGACTCGGCATGAGCCTGGCTCGAACACCTCCCTCCCTTGTAGATCCACAACTGGTGCGACTTGGTAAAGGTCTTCGTCGAGAATTTCCAGGGCACATACGTGCGCCCCTAGGAACTCCTGGGACCTTAAGAGTTGTCGCCTAGAAGCTGAACAAGTCTCTCCAAGACTTCATCCGACGCTTCTCCAAGCAATGCACCAAGTTGCCCCGTGTCGGTGACTTGGAAATTATCTAGGCATTCCTCTCCTGGCACCTCCTGCCGAGACCTGATCTGAGAGTTAGGCCAAAACATACCGACCACAGTGGTCGCACTCCTCGACATTGCCACCAACTTCGCCTCGGGCGAAGAGGCTGTTGGGGCCATCTTCCCCGGACAACAATGCCTAAGGGGAAGTAGAGGGACGAGGCCCTCAGGGCCTCAGGCCCCCGCCTCCCCAAGAAAAATAAAAAGGGTCGCTAGGGGAAGCAAGAGGTCCTCGAGGCTAGTCTAGTCGCCGCAGCAGATCGCAAGAATCCCCGAGGCCCCACCAGAGGCCCCGGGCTCTTTGACGACATGCTTAAGAAGCCCTACCCTTTCCACCTGGGCCCAGTGAAGCACACCCTCAAAAAGTGCACCATGCTCCAGCGTTACTATGCCAAGCTCGGGCTCCCCAATGATGATGCCAAGAAGAAGGATGCTGGCGATAGGGACAACGACAAGGACGACAGGTTCCCCGAGGTGTACAACACCTTCATGATCTTTGGTGGGCACTCAGCGTGCCTCATGGCACGTCAGCGAAAGAGGGAGTGTCGGGAGGTCTTCTCGGTTAAGGTGGCCACTCCCCGGTACCTCAACTGGTCTTGGGAGGCAATCACCTTTGATCGGGATGACCACCCGCAATTATGTCCCAAACCCTGGGCAGTACCCACTCGTCGTCGATACAATCATTGGCAACACCTGGCTCACCAAGGTGTTGATGGACGGAGGCAGCGGTCTCAACATCCTCTATGCCAACACCCTAGAACTCCTGGGGCTCAACTAGTCATGGCTCTGAGGCGATGCCATGCCCTTCCACGGCATCATGCTAGGAAAACGCACGCGACCCCTCAGGCGCATCGACTTGCCCGTCTGCTTCGGCACTCCCTCCAACTACCGCAAGGAGGTCCTTACCTTCGAGGTGGTTGGGTTCAAGGGGACCTACCATGCCATCCTAGGGTGCACCATGCTACGCCAAGTTCATGGTGATCCCCAACTACACCTACCTCAAGCTCAAGATGTCGGGCCCCAACAGCGTCATCACTATCGAGTCCATGTACGAGCATGCATACGACTACGAATGTCGAATGCATTGAGTACGCCGAGGCTCTCGTGGAGGCCGAGACCCTCATCGTCAACCTCGACCAACTTGGTAGCGAGCCACCCGAGCCCAAGCATCGTGCCAAGACTTTTGAGCCCATGGAGGCTATCAAGCTCATCCCGGTCGACCCCACCTGCCCCAACGACCGGGCGCTGAAGATCAGCACCACCCTCTATAGCAAATAGGAAGCTAGTGCTCAGTCGACTTTCTCCACGCGAATGCTGATGTGTTCGCATGGAGTCCCTCGTACATGCCTGGGCATACTGAGGGAAGTCGCCGAGCACGCCTTGGACATCCGGGCCAGCTCCAGACCGGTGAGGCAGCGCCTACGCCAATTCAACGAGGAAAAGCGTAGGGCCATCGGCGAGGAGGTGCAGAAGCTTTTGGCAGCCAGGATTCATCAAGGAAGTGTCCAATCTAGAGTGGTTAGCTAATCCCTGTATTAGTTAAGAAGAAAAATGGGAAGTGGAGGATGTGTGTAGACTACACCATTTTGAATAAAGCGTGTCGAAAAGTTCCATTCCCATTACCTCGAATCGACCAAATCATCGACTCCACTATGGGATGTGAGACCCTATCTTTCCTTGATGCAGTATTCCGGTTACCATCAAATCAAGATGAAAGAATCCGACCAGCTCACGACTTCCTTCATCACCCCATTCAGCATGTACTACTATGTGACTATGCCATTCGTCCTCAGAAACATAGGGGCCACATACCAGCGGTGCATGATCCAAGTCTTTGGCGAGCACATCGGGTGAACCCTCGAGGCCTACGTGGACGACATCGTGGTCAAGTCTAGGAAGGCTAGTGATCTCATCGGTGACTCAGAAATAGCCTTCAAATGCCTCAAAGAGAAGGGCATCAAGCTCAACCCTGAGAAGTGTGTCTTCGGGGTCCCCCGAGGCATGCTCTTGGGATTCAGTCTCGGAGCATGGCATTGAGGCCAACCCAGAGAAGGTCTCGGCCATGACCAACATGGGGCCAATCCGAGACCTCAAGGGGGTGTAGAGGGTTATGGGATGCCTTGCAGCCCTGAGCCGCTTCATCTCGTGCCTTGGCGAAAAAGGCTTACCTCTGTACCGCCTCTTCAGAAAATCCGAACTGCTTTTCTTGGACCCCCTGAGGCCGAAGAAGCCCTCACCAAGCTCAAGGTATTGCTCACCAATCCTCCTGTCCTGGTGCCGCCAACCAAGGGCGAGGCCCTCTTACTCTACGTCGCCACAACGACCCAAGTGGTCAGCACGGCCATAGTGGTCGAGTGGTAGGAAGAGGGGCCTGCTCTACCCATCCAACGACCTATTTACTTCATCAGCGAGGTGCTCTCCGAGACCAAGACATGCTACCCCCACATCTAGAAGCTGATCTATGCCATAGTCTTAGGCTCGACTGCAAGCTACATCACTACTTCGAGTCCCAAGCGGTGACCGTGGTGTCAGTCTTTCCCTCTAGGAGAGATAATCCAGAACTAGGAGGCCTCGGGTAGAATAGCCAAGTGGGCCAGTCAAACTCATGGGGGAAGCCATGTCTTTTACGTCTCAAAAAGTAATTAAATCCCAAGTCTTGGCCAATTTTGTGTCTGAGTGGAGCGACACCCTAGCTACCCCCTGCTCAAGTCCAGGTGGAATGTTGGACCATGTACTTCGATGGGTCTCTGATGAAGACCGGGGCAGGCGCGGGTCTGCTCTTCATCTCACCCCTCAGAGTGCACATGCACTACATGATCCGGTTCCACTTTGCCACCTCCAACAATGCAGCCGAGTACGAGGCCCTCGTCAATGGCTTGTAGATCGCCATCGAACTTGGAGTGCGACATCTCGACATACAGGGGTGATTCATAGCTTGTTGTCGATCAAGTGATGAAGGAATCGAAGCTACCATGACCCCAAAATGGAGGCATACTGCAAGCTAGGTACGTCACCTAGAAGACAAGTTCGACGGTCTCGAACTCAACCACATCGCATGAAAATTCAATGAGGCCACGGATGAACTGGCGAAGATGGCAGTTGGCCTGGGCCCTGGTCCCACCGAACATCTTCACCAGAGACCTCCACTAAGCCTTCCATCGACTTCAGTCTCAGCAGCAGAGGAGGGCCCACCAGGTCGAGCCCACTGCAGGGCCCTGAGGCCCCCTCTGTCACCGAGACCGGTCGAGCCCGAGGTCATGGAAATCAACTGCGGAGCCTCCCGAGGCCAACCAGGGCACAGACTGGCGAGTCCTATTCCTTGATTGCCTCATTCGAGGAGGGCTTCCTACTAGACAGGACTGAAGCCCAAAGGCTTGCGCGACGAGCCAAAACTTACGTCCTCAGCAACGGCAAGTTGTATAGGCGAAGCCCATCTGGCATCCTCCAACGGCGCATCACCACCGAAGCAGGCCAAGCCCTACTTTGGGACTTGCACATGGGAGCCTGCAGGCACCATGCAGCGCCTCGGACGCTCTTCGGAAACGCTTTCCGCCAAGGGTTCTACAGGTCAACGGCGGTTGCTGATGCCACCAAGCTAGTACGCTCCTGCGAGGGATGCCAATACTATGCACGGCAGGCGCACCTCCCAGCCCAAGCCCTCCAAACCATCCCCATCACATGGCCATTCGTCGTGTGGGGGCTGGACATGGTTGGGCCTCTACAGAAGGCCCCCGGGGGCTATACCCATGTGCTGGTAGCTATTGACAAGTTCTCCAAGTGGATCGAGGCTCATCCGATCACTCAAATCAAATCCAAGCAAGCGGTACTGTTCTTCACTGATATCATCCACAGGTTCAGGATTCCAAATACCATCATCACCGACAATGGGACGCAATTCACCGGTCATAAGTTCCTGACATTCTGCGACGACCACCACATCCGTATGGCCTGGTCAGCCGTAGGACACCCTAGGACAAATGGCCAAGTAGAACATGCCAACGGCATGATCCTACAAGGTCTTAAGCCAAGAATATACAACTGGTTGAAGAAATTTGGCAAGAAATGGATTGTCAAACTCCTGTCGGTCATCTAGAGCCTGAGGAACACTCCGAGCCGAGCCATGGGGTTCACACTGTTCTTCCTAGTCTATGGGGCCGAGGCCATCCTCCCCACTGACTTGGAGTACGGTTCCCTGAGGTACAGGCCTACAATAAGCAAAGCAACCACACTACCCACGAGGACGCCCTCGACCAACTGGAGCAAGCCCGAGATGTCGTGCTGCTACACTCGGCTAAGTACCAGCAAGCCCTATGACGCTATCAAGCCTAGCACATTCAAAGCCGAGACCTAAAGGTGGGCGACCTAGTGCTGAGACTGAGGCAGAGCAATAAGGGCTGCCACAAGTTGACCCCGCCATGGGAAGGGTCGTACATCGTCGCCCAAGTGCTAAAGCTCGGGACCTACAAGCTGGCCAATGAGAAGGGTGAAATCCTCACCAACGCTTGGAACATAGAACAGCTACGTCACTTCTACCCTTAAATTTCCAAGCATTCTATACATTGTTTCTCAAAATACAATAAATAAGCGTTCTTTAGTTGTTTTAATTTTTCGAGAAACCCCCCGAGCCCATCAATGGGGGATTGATGTTACAATAACGCTATAAGGGAGACTCGGCTCTACCTCTGCAGAGGTGCCCACCGCGGGGCTCGAACAAGGCTTAGCTCTGCCTCTGCGATTCCGAGCCTCCCTCAGGGGCTAGAAGGGGGGATCCCCCCTTAAGTCCCAGATACCATTTTTAATTGTTTTTCGAAAAAAAATTTCTACGCCAAACTCTCTCCCATACTCTGACAAATCGATTGTAAAAAACCTAAGGACCAAAAGTCTATCTTGTAACACCTCAGTTGTTAGCCTTGCATAAATTGACTTGCATAACATGAGCATGATCATCAAGCATTCATAAACAAGCATTTATAATTGAAACATTGGATTGAAACATCTGCAACATTTGCTTGTTATCGCATGTTTCCTTGAACATATGCAACTTTTCTCATTATTTCATGTCTCCATGTGTATATGCATATGATCATGAGTGTCTACATGTAGATGGTTGATATGAGTCACAAATATATATTGGCAATACTTAGGTTAGCAAATGGAACATGGTTCATGAATGTCACATCCCATAATCAAGCCCTAAGTCATGTTTCATGTGATTACACTAAATAGCTCTATGAGTGACTAATACATGAAATGATTGTATGACCTTGCAATTTGCTTAAACATGTTTAGAGTATCATTATGAACACCTTTGATATTCATGCTTAGGGGTAATTAGGTCATTAAGCCATAGTTTGAAGCATACCATCATTTAAATGTGACATGTTTGACCAAGTTTGAACTAGGTGTTAGAGACCTTGCATGGAGGTGGTCACTAAAGCAAAGTTGTAGTATTTGCTATAAGGAACAACTTTTATCTTTGGGTCATTAACTGATTTAGCTCCTAACATGCTTGAATTGGGATCACAAAAATTAGTAAAATCAACATTTCAAGACTTAACAAAATTTGCTAAGTCCTTGTTCACTGACCGACTGACAGGCCGACCTTGGCCATGATTTTACTTAGTCTTGGTTGTGAATTAGCACGAGTTCATTAAATAAGAATTGTAGATGGTACTTAGGACTACAATTTTTGTTTTAGAATTATTCACTGAATGGCTTTGTATCGGGAGATAATTCAAATGGAAAACTCGCTGTCAGGCTCAGCTTCGGGATTGACTGACTCACTGAATCGCTCGGCACAGTGGCCGACCGTCGTTAGGACTAGGGCCACCACATGGAGGCAGCGATGGCCACGCGTTGCCATTGCCCTGACCCCATAGGCCACGACGCGCCAGAGCCGGCCGTTATCACCCTAGCTACCGCTCGCTCCTGTCCGCGCCTTCATTTTCCTTTCCCAGCTCCTCCTTCGCCGTTCGCAGCACCGAAGCAGCAGCGCCGCTCCCTACCATCGCCAGTTGCCAGTCATCCGGCTGACCTCGCTGCTTCTCCATCACCACAACAGCACCACCGCCACCCCTAGCAACCCACTGCTTCCCCCAGTGCCCGCTGATAGAGCTCGGTAAGCCGCAGCGCCGCGTGCAAGCTCGCCGGAGCTCCGCCGCCACCCTTCCGTCGCCGTGGTCGGACCTAACCCGACCACTGCAGGCCATGATAGAGCGCGAGATAGATTCACCGGTAGTTCAGTTATGCTCGTCCGAGCTCTAGGTTGAGCCGCTGTGGCTTCCACTGGCGTAACAGCCATCGTCCCGCGCCACCGCTCCGCCATGATCGCCGTCCGTAGTCACTAGCTCCGACGAGAGGTCCCACCAAGTAGTCCAATCGACGCGTTAGGTCACAGGGGATCACCTAGTGATGATGTCACCGCCAGCGAGTTCGCCGTCGGTGAGCTTTGGCCATGCCAGCGCCATAGCAAGCGCCGTCCCCTGTTTTGCGTCGATGACAGGCGGGCCCTACTGACCAATGGGTCCCTGCTGTCAGCGACTCTATATTATAAAGCTAGTTCAAATGTTCTAGATTTGAGTGTGTTTTGTAATTTTTAGATCTCCAATTTGGTAGCTTCAAAAATGGTGAAATAAATTTGGTAGTGTTCCCTAGGAAGTGTAGTATTTAGGAAAAATATGATCTTGACACTTACAGTAGAAATTTTGGAAGATTTAAATGGAAGTTTGAAATGTGTTTTTGAATGGATGCAAATTTGTTTATTTTATATCTAGAGTTCCTATGCTCCAAAAATTATGAAATTTTTGTGGTAAGCTATTCTTGTCATTTATGAGCTCTGATAAAAATTTTAGGGTCAGTGCATGAGTAGATTTGTAGTTATAAATTTTCCTTTAATAATTAGGAGATCCTTGTATGAATTTTCATAAATTATTTAGGAATCCAATATTCATGAAATTTGTTGGAGGTTATCCTAGTACCATAAGGATGCTAAGAAAAATAGGAAATCTGTTGGTTGACACTTTTCACTAGGGTTTTCTATTTTTGCTATTTCAAGCCTTTCTGCCTTGCCCTTTTTGTATAGAATGTTTTACTGTATAAAATGGCATGAAACTTTTGCAGTAGTCTTTTGAAAGCATTAGTAAGGCACTGTAAATTTTTAAGAATTTATGATGCACATTTGATATATTTTTATTATTTAACCTATGTATCTAAATAAAATAATAAAGGCATATAAAGAAATAGTTTGGGCTTCACCATTATATTTTCTTGGATGTATTTGGTATGCTTAAACTGTTGGTAGACTTTGTGTTGTCAAACTTTGAATGATTACATGAAGTAGAAGTATTGTTACTCTATAATGCAAATTGGAAGGATTCCGGACAGATTCTGGAGTTTGATAAGTTGCATGATAAAAATGATGTTTACTGTAAAAATGGTTAATAATAAAGTTGTAGGTAATTTTATAAGCTTTCCAGAAAGTCTAGGATCACTGCATTTGGATAATTAGAACTCTAGTTATGAGTAAAACAAGTAGCTGCTGTTTGTGAAGTAGTAGATGCATTGTCGAAGTAATTAATTACATAATCAAGAAGAGATATGCACCTACTCAGTAAACGCGATGCACTTGTTGTTACTTAAACCACATGCTGATAAGAATAATTGCAAGAATGCATTCTTCATGTATCATCACACTACCCTTGTTAACATATATGCATTCGCAATATCTTATGCCATATTCATGCATCTAGGATCGGAGGAAGAAATAACGTTGTTGGAATTCGACGAGATAGAGGAAGGGGACAAGCAGGAGAATCCTCAAGTCACAGCTCTAGAAGGCGTGGAATAGAATCCTAAAGAGCTTCCGGAGTGTCTAGACCACCGCCCCACTTCCTTTCTATGAGGCAAGCCCCGGAGCATTCTAAGTCTCCTAGTATTTTACAAATGATTACTTAAGTACTTATGATTGATGCATTAGGTTATAAGAGTTGAATGGAACCACTTGATGCATATACATTCCTTGTCCAGATATTACACCTTTAACTAGTATAGGTCTAGGATCGAATATATGCTTAGCCATGCTTAGACCGGTAGAAGTCGGGTGATGTCCTGTCACCTGCGAGATATAGGTGGATACCGGAGCACGGTTGGCTATATTTGCTATCGTGGAACAGAACCATAGGGTAAAAGAAAATCGAGACCGGGCGTGATGTCGATAGAGAAGCAACCAGACATGGAGGTCTTGGGTGTGGATCTATCCCCGTCTGTGTCGATTAAGGACCGTACCATTGTTGGCGCTTCTGACAAGATTGAACGCATGCCTCTCACTTAGCTGGCCGGATAACTCATTCTGACCACGAAGCCGAGTAGCTCAACTCAGGCCGGGACCCGTTCTGTTGTGCGCTCCTTGCGGGGGGCAATCAGACTGAGCCCAAGGGCAGGCTAGGCCTGAACGTCCTAGCATCTAGTGTCCCAGATTGTGCGACGTGGTACGGACCTGTGAAATGTGGACCTGAGTTGTACCAAAGGTGACCTAAGGCTGCCTTCGCATGGTATGCTTGGGTTTGTGTTAGGAATAAATTCCCAGCTGGTTGAAATCGATTCGAATCGCCGTCTCTCCCGGATAGTGAGAAACTTGGCTAGTCCCAACATCGTAGTAACTGTGTTATGGAACAGGATGGTTCGGATGAATATGGAATTACAATACCTGCTATGGTTACTATTGTATGTTTCTAAATTGATATACCACATGTTTGGCACAGGATAATTGCTAACTTAGAAATGGATAGTTATAATTAACTTGATAAAGGAATCATAATTGTACAATAAGTCAATTGCTTTTATGCAAAATGTTGTCGAGTTATCTCCACTTATACAGCCTTGCATAATCCTTGGAGTCGATTTATTTCTAGTTTATGATGGGTAAGTCTAGCTGAGTACCTTCTCGTACTTAGGGTTTTATTTTCCCATTGTTGCAGATGGCACTGTGTATCATGGTTATTGTAAGAGTTGCTTCTATCCCGCCGTGGATGAGGAGTAAGCCTTGGGCAGGCTTCTTTATTAATCCCTATCTTTACTTTTGTGGACCGTGATCCTATTTGGCATTGTATCAAACTATGTTGGAACTTTAATTTCGAACTTAATTGCTTCCGCTTTATCTATCAAACTCGGTTTGTAATAACTTTTATTCGTACTCTAACGATGAAAATGTATCTGTGAACTTTGTGTAATATGTGGCATGTATGTTGAATCCTGTATGATCTTGGTTGTTGTAATCGTTTATTGAGACCCATTGTGGTACTCGACGGACTACCGGGTTTATATGGGTTCAAGTATGATAGTGCGACCGCTTACGGGCTGCCATTGTACTTGTACTCTTATAAATTGGTCGGTTCTGCGACATGTCTCAGGGCCAAAAGGCTGGTCAAGCCGCGTGATGGCCTACGCCTCTGGGCTACGGCAACTCCCTCACCACCTTTGCCCAAAGGGCAGCTTTGGCTCTGAGAAAGTTTTTCGCAAAAGATTTGCTCAAAGACAAGATAGAGGGCAGAGGCTCAGAAATATAATATGATTAAAAAACATATATACACAAGTATTGTAAGGCCTCGATGGCCACAAGCATTATGGTACAATGATATAAGTCCTAATCTATTTACATGGCCCCTCTAGCCTAGGTCAACGCTTAGGGTCACCAGCGTCGGTGGTCGGTGTAGGAGGAACCACCTCCTCTTTGAACAGCCAGGCCAGCGTCGTGCCAGGAGCCTTAGCTACCTCCACCAGCTTCAGGACCTCCTCCTCAGCCTTCTCATCATCCTCGGCCATGATGTAACCATCGCTGATGGCCTCAAGGTCGATGCCGGTGTAGTGCGAGGAGACAACGGCCAGGGCATGCTTGACGCCCGTATGCAGCGCCCCCCGGAGCTGCTCTTGGATGCAGCCGCTCAACGTGATCAGGCGGCTCCAGAGGGAGCTACCCAACTTGACCCCCGACCTCCAGGGCCTCGCAGGTGGTACGAGTGGCGCTCTACAGCACATCGTGCTCCTGGATCTTGGCCTTGAGCACCGCGTGCACTTCGACGAAGGCCTCAGCTGCCCGGGAGACCTCCTCCTCCAAACCTGCGCCGAGACAAGCGGGATGGGGTTAAGCGCAAAAGGGAAATAAGCCAAACAAGGGTGAAGGCCAACAGGACTCACCCTCGGCCTTTTCCTTCCAGGATAAGACCTCGACTCGGGAGGCCTCGGCCACCTTGATAGCCTCTGCCAGGGCACCTTTCGTCAGTAGGTGCTCACCCTACTCCGCCCCCAGCTGCTCGGCAACGGCCTTAGCAGAGGCCACCGCTTGTTCAGCCTGGGACCTGAAGGTGTCCTGCTCGTTGGCCACCCGGATCAGCTCCTCCTCCAACTCCTTGATCCATGCCGCCAAAGGGGTGGCCTGCTCCTGAGTCATGGCCGCCTTGGCGTTCATGTCAGCACAGCGAAGACAGAGGTCCTCCACCTCCACGCTCCACGCCGATAGAAGCTCATTGGTATCGGTGAGCAGATCCTTCTGCTACTGGAGCTAGTCCTAGATGTCCCTCTCCCGCTGGAGGAACATTGATTTCCCAAGAGATCGGGCCTTGAGCTCCTGGATTGGCAAAATGCATGTCAAGTACTACAAAAGAACTCGGAAGGAAGGCGACATGGCACAAGAGAAGAAAGCACATACCCAGGCAACACAGGGCAAGTCCTCGGCCACAACGAACAGCGCTGTCCACAGCGACTGCTCCGCCAGTTGGCGGAATTGCTCAAGAGAGCTCCAGCGCCCCCCCTCAGCCACGTCCTCAAGGTCGAACAGAGGCTCCCCTCAGGGTCATCCTGGCTCCGCCAGAAGACACGCGGGCTATCCCACCCACAGGGCTCGAGTCGTACCCGGACGAGGGTCGAGCTCCCCTCGCTAGGAATCGGGACTGGCTGCCCTGCGGTGCTGGCCGCCTCAGCGTCCGCCACCTCCTTCCCCCGGGAATTATTGTCGGAGGAGATTGCCTGAACCTCCACTTCCCGGGTGCTCTCCTACGATGGCGGCAGGTCTTGGACCAGGGGCGGTACTGAAGCTTCCCCTGCCTCCGTCTCCGCCACCTTAGCCTCGGTGGTCCTGGGAGCTCTAGCCTCTGCCACCTCGACTTTGGAAGTCCTAGGGGCCTCGACCTTGCCCTCAGTGGCCTCAGCGACTGAAGGCGCCTCGGCTTCATCTGACTCGTGGGCCTCAGCCTCGCAGGGCGTAGGTGCCTCATCTCCCGCTTGCTTCGTGGCTACCTCGGTAGCCTCTCCTTGGGTGACTGGCTCCTTTGGGTCGGCCCTGGTCGACGCCACGCCACGCTACAAGGTGGCCTGCGCATCCACCACCCATCGGCTGGTAGAGCTAGTGCTCACCTTGAGCGCCTTGAGTGGCGCCAGGGCGCGCGCTTCCGCCTGATGCTTCTAGCTGAAAACAAACCACTCATGAGGTCATCATATGACCAAAGAACAAGTGGGAAATGCTGCAAACCCCACTAGCAAAACACTTACCTCGAACAGGGACACAATAGCTTTCGCAACACGCCCTTCGTTGTCGGCGGTTGTCGTGGCGATGGCAGTGGCGCGGCTGCCATGTCCGCCAGAACTGGCCGGCCCTCGCCGGACTCCAATGCCTCCTCTGCCCTCGGCAAAGGTGGTTGGGCCACCCCCATCGTTGCCTGCTCCACCTCTGTCGTCAAACCCATCGGGCTGATGGCGTGCTTCCCCGATGCCTGTGCCTCGGGCGTGTCGGCCTCGACCACGGGGCGGGCAATCACTAGCCCCGAGGCACCCTCTCCTCCTCCTTCTCGAGATGCCAGGCCGCTCACCGATGCCCTGGGCACCATCCCCCTGATGTTAGGGAGATGGTCCAGAGGACCCCACCCTGCCTCGCTCTCATCATCATCGCTCAAAGAATCCATTAACGATGGTGACGGAGATGGCTCCACCGGGAGACTGTCGTGCCTCTACTGCCAGCGATGTTTCTCCAGCTCATCGCACTCGAGGTTTTTCCTCTTACGCTTTGCCTCCTCGGCGTCCTTCTGCTCCTTGTATGCCTCGACATGTGCCCTGTTCACCGCTCACCACTCTACATCCTTAGGAATGGGCGGCGGGGAGGCTCACACATCCCTCATCCCCTGCAGGAACAACAAATGCAAATAAGGGAACAGATCAAAAATGTAAGGAGCAAGGAGGCCTCGGAGGCAACAGCAGCGCATGACTCACTAGAGAGATGTACCCCATGATGGGCGCATCGGGAACAGGGTCAGACCACTACTCCTCAGCTGCCCCTCCACCGTCTCTCTCACCCGACGTAGAATCTCCTCATCGAAGAGGGTGACGACGGACAACCGGACGCCATCGATCGGCTCATCTGGTGTCATCTCGAACAGGCACTGTCGCCGAGCCATCAGCGGCAACACCCTCTGGTGGTGGAAAGCCACCATGAACACAGCTGTTGTAAGGCCATGGCTGCATAGCCTCTTCAGTGCCTCCAGGAGTGGCCGTAGCTTGGGCTAATCAACCACCGAGACATCGTACCTCCACCTCTCTGGCTAGCTCTCCACAACCCGCTCGGTATAGGGGGAAGCCCACCATCATTGTTGCAGAGGTAGAACCAGCTATTTAGTTGGTCTGAGGAAGATAGAGTACTCAAGCATTAGTATAAAATCAAAAGAGAGACACTCTAGCACTCCACGAGCACGTAGATTATTTTTTTGACATTGACTTGCGCGTGTGGACTTCTGACCCTTTGTGAACAGTGTTTTCTATTAACGTTGGAAGTCCCAAGATCTACGTCAGAACTTCCAACGTAGATCTGAATGGTTAGATTTTCACTTGGAGTATAAATACCCCTCTCTTCACTTCTAACCATGACGGAGTCATTCACAACTGACCCACTTCATGCTCAACAGCTCCCAAGCAACTAAAGCACCCATCTCCTTCCCCCTTTGCTCTAATCTTTGATTCCCTTAGAGTTTTGAGTGAAAGGAGAGTGGATCAAGTGAGAGCATCACTTTGGAAAGCTTGAACACTTGATTTCTTTGTCCAACCGGTTGATTTTGCGTCTATTACTCTTGGGGCTTTGCTCCTAGCCGGCTAGGCGTTGCCCAAGAGCTTCCATCTTATGGAAGAGCCTTGGAAAGTTTGTATTACCCTTTGATTTCTTAGTGGAAAGCTCAAGTGACCTTTGTGGTCGCTTTGAGAGAGGCAAGGAGGTGGAAAAGACTCCGACCTTGTGAAAGCTCTAGTTTGGTTTTGGTTAATTGATGAAACCCTAAGTGCTAACCTAGTTTATCAAAGTGGTTATGAGATAGGTAGCACTACTCCAAGTGATGAAGCAATGGTGAAGATCACGACGATGGTGATGGCATGGTGATGATCAAATGCTTGAACTTGGAAAAGAAGAAAGAGAAAAACAAAAGGCTCAAGGCAAAGGTATAAATAGTAGGAGCCATTTTGTTTCGGTGATCAAGACACATAGCGAGTGTGATCACATTTAGGTTAGATAGCCGTACTATTAAGAGGGGTGAAACTCGTATTGAAATGCGGTTATCAAAGTGCCACTAGATGCTCTAACTCATTGCATATGCATTTAGGATCTAGTGGAGTACTAACATCCTTAAAATGTTTGTGAAAATATGCTAACACATGTGCACAAGGTGATACACTTGGTGGTTGGCACATTTGATCAAGGGTGGTGGAGTTTAGGTGCAAGGGTAAGAAACTCCACCGGCGGAGTGTCCGACGGTGCCACCGGTGCCCTAGACAGAAAAGACAGAGGTCGCTGGGTGTGACCGGACGCTGGCCTCGGTTGGACCACAACGTGT